>NC_080593.1:111761385-112061385 GCF_027887145.1 Ammospiza caudacuta | reverse complement strand
TCTTACATTTACTAGTGCTTCCACTCCACCAAGATGTAATCTTTCATTGCTATCAACAGAGATGTGTATGCTTCCCTCCATGCTCATACTTTCGTGTCAGCACAAAGGTTTTTGCTTTCAGGTGGTGAACTGAAACCAAGAACTGACTCTTGTCTTAAGCAGACTGGCAAATATTGGAAAAAAAGAAATCTACAAATAAACAAGCAAAACCAAAACATTTTAACCAAGTTCACTTCAGTCTAGTTTACTGCAGGACCATAAAATGTATTTGTCAAGGTCTGTGGAGGAATCTGAATGAGCATGTTCCTGTCTGTCAAAGGTGGGAGGAGCCTTTTGAAAGGAAAGTGCAAAACCTAAAATTGGGTATTGTGTATGAACTATGATCTGTCCTCTACTCTCCCACCCCTTGTTTAGCACTGCAGCTACTTAACAGAGTAGCAAAAGGAATTCCTTATTGGCTTTTGCACAACTGCAGAGTCAACACAAGGGAGAGACATCTCTTTCTTCTCTGAATCAGTATTCATCTGTGTAGAAATACAGAAAGGCAGAAATTTTGTTCTTAACTGAGCTTTTACAAACTCAAAGTGAGCTTTTTTTCTTCCTCAGTTTGCTAATGAAACAGCTAGGAGAAAAACACCTCTTTTTCCTGGTACTGTACACAGTCTTCAAATTCACAGTGAATAAATATGGATTCCAGCCATGCAACTTTCTCAGACTGTTTTTCCCCACACTTCATTTAGGATGTTAAAGTTGTTGTTTAAATAAAAACTTTAGAGAAGATGTTGGGCAGGGCTCTCTATGCAATACTTTCTTTAATAACTAAACAAAACAAAACAGAGCTGAAAACAAAAAAATCATCCCGACTGTTGCATTTTTAAAAGATATACTTAAGCCATTTTGACCTGAATTTGTTTCCTTCACGAAAGGAAATCTCAATGCTGGTGCATAATTTATGATCTTGGCATCCAGCCAAAACATATGTACATACTGAAATCAGTTTTGCATCTGTTTAACTTTGTGCACACGAGTACTCTAATTGGATTTAGTCTGATGAAATGACACATGTGAGATCAAGTGTCTGCACAACAAGGATTTCAGTTAGTAGGTTTCTTTAGCAGCTTCTATGCTTTGTGTGGTGCCTAGCATATGAAATGGCTTTTTGATTATCTCAAAGCCTTCTGCATGCTATACAGCTGTAGTGATGGGTGAAACAAAGAACTACAGAAGAACAAGTCTTGCAGCATAGGTCAGATCTACTACTGCATAGCACTGTACAAAAGTAGCAATTAATTCATTGTAACTTTCTTTTTTTAAAAAACATGTCTTTTGATAATCTCTTTAGGTTTAAGGGAAATCACTCTTTCCTTTGTTACAGGCCACCAGGCTCAGCTGTTGGCCTTTTGGTAGCCATTGGCCAGGTTAAACATTTTTGCTCACACATGCTAAACACTCTGATAAAACACAGCCATCACCTCCTTTAGGATGGACCCTGAACTTACCTGACTGGGCAGCAATGTAGAGACTCAGCATCTTCACAAGACAAGCTATCAGTGTATCAAGAACTGGAGTTTTGTTTTTTGCTGCTCTTGCAAGCCTTATCTTCCCATGCCATCTTGCATCTGCCATCTTTAACCCTGGCTAATTCCTTGCCCCAGAAGAGGTGGTGCTGAGCTTGCTACTTGTTGAAGCTGTTTTTATCTCCAGGACAGCTCATCTGGTTTGTTCTCATGTTTTCTCACTCTTCCTATATCTGCTGTAAGGGTCTAGGGAATGAAGAGTGATCCAGAGAGTGAAGAGATTCAGGGAAGGGGATGAGAGAGACTGCAAATTCTCATATTAGGAGCATTAGGGATTAAAAACTGGAACGCCAGGGGATGAGTACTGTGAGAATATAGTCTGGGAGGATATAGAAAAAAGGAAGGCTTGGTATATGAGTGCTGTTAAGGCAAGGCAAGTGACTCTAAAACACTCTGTACAGAGGACCAAAGATGGAAACAAAAACAGGAGAAGGGAAAAAAAGAAGCTGAAGTAAGACTATAAGGCAAAAAAATATACCTTACGGATGAATGGTTTTGTTTTTCCTTCCCTTCTACCTCACTGTCCAGATTAATTCTCTGGCTGGTGAAATACCCTAAAATAAAGATAATTTTAGGAAGCTTGGAATGTGGTTCAAGGCTTGCCATTTGAAATGTATTTTTATTTGAAGGATTATGCTCCTGACTTTTGCTGACATTAAGGGAGGAGGCATCTAAAAAAAGTGTGTATGTGTGTGAAATTTGTCATGTGGCACCTGATTCAGACTACAGAATGCTTTGAAGCAAGAGGGAAAAATATTGAAATATTACAGCATTAAGATATAGAAATAAAATTTTGCTCTGATTGACCTAAATATGAATCTGATGACTCTGATGAAGATACTGTCTGATATGTTTTTGTGGCTGGGGAAAAGCTTTGATCTTTAAGTTTTATGTTGTAGAATGTTAAATTGTGGAAGGCTTTCTGTTACTGATGCCTTTTTATGGTCTGCAGTTTGAAGGGTATGCAGTGGGAACAGGCAGCTGAGGACTTGATATTGCAAGGGAAAATGCACTGTATTAACTTTTGGTAATTGGAAATTTTTTGGTCCTACAAGTGGATACACTTTATTGAGATGGTCATCTGTTTTATCCAACAAAATGAATTTCTGCTCAGGGGAAAGTTCTGAATGCTGGTTTTCAAAGAGGAAATGGTTTTACAACATGATTCTCAGAGAGCATTCAAAATGTAAACCTACATATCTCTAATTCATTCTGGGGTTTTGCAAGTGAAACTAGAACATAATCATATCCTTATTTTGAATAAATTTTTGCATCTCTTGATAATATTTAATATTCATTGGATGAATAACAGTATTTCCTACATGAATCCTCTTTGCCTTGAAATGTTTAAATTTTAATTCTTTGGAGTTTTGTTCAAATCAACTATCCTTTATTTACATTTTGATTAATACAAAAAAAGTTAGTATTTATAAGAAACTTCTGTAGGTAGTACTTACACAAGGCTGTATGCATAGATTTCATGTTAACTGTAGTCATTATGGGTAATTAATTTGTTAATAGATTTACTGAATTTGCAGTCAGTCACATTTTTTAAAGCACTGAAATTAATATAATTGTGCATTGTTTGCTCTTGGAAAGATTAGGAGTGCTTTATGTTGAACAAAGTATAAAAAGAATTCATGGAATTCTTGAAATATTTACTGAGAATTTTTTGATAAGTAAGACCTTATTTTTGCTGAGAATTTTTGCAAGCATATTCTTTTTCTCTATTTTCAGTCCCCTGCACATAGCTATTCAAGCTATGACTCTGGCAAGAATGAGAGTGTAGGCAGAGGTGCTGAAGATCTGTCTCTGAATCGAGGAGATGAGGATGAGGATGACCATGATGAGCAAGAGGATCCTGAGAAGGTTAATGAATCAGATGGGGTAGAAGCTGAGCGACTGAAAGCTTTTAACGTAAGCCCTCTTGCACTCACCTTCTTTACTTCTTCTGTTCCTTTTGCATTGTTGTTTTTGGGTAAGTCTGACAAGGCACATTAATTTGCGGGATTTATTTCAATTATTATTTTAATGCACATTAAACTCTTGCCAACAGACGACAGATTTGCTGTGTTTCATTTAGAATTTTGAGGCAGAGTGCCATCTTTACCAGTGAGGAAAACAAAGCTTTGTTCTCTATGTGCATGTGTGACCATGTGTGTGGCTATGTGGATGTGCATGTTCACCCACTGAATGGAAAGAGGCTGTAGCTAGTTTTGTCAGGAGACCATTCTGGTGGTCAGCTGTTCTCTATTGCTTTCTCAATGTATATAATTATGCATGAAAACACAAGCAATTGTTCAAACAAAGAAAAAAATGTGAGTCAGTTCAATAAAATGATTAGCAATCACAGCTTATTGTTAATAATGAAACTTAAGTAGTGCCTATTTTCACGGTCTGTTCTGGTTTATCTCACAAGTTCTGTATCCTATAGACTTTTCTTTTCTTGTCTATTTTTTAAAACCCAACCCACCCCCACCCCAAAAAACCCTTTAAAGAACTGTTTGCTTTATATTTCTGGCTTCCCGTTACAAAGCTCTTCCGTGGATAGAAAACAAAAACTGTCTTCCTATCAGTAATCAAGCCAGGAAGCTAGGAAGAGAAGAGAGCTGCCCTCCAAACCCATCTCCTCTGTCTCCCTCTTGCCAACAGATGTTTGTCAGGCTGTTTGTAGATGAAAACTTGGACCGAATGGTCCCAATCTCTAAGCAGCCCAAAGAAAAGATCCAGGCTATCATTGACTCATGCAGGCGACAATTCCCTGAGTATCAAGAGCGTGCCAGAAAACGCATACGTACTTACCTCAAGTCCTGCAGGCGGATGAAAAGAAGTGGTTTTGAGATGGTGAGTTTTGACTTAAAACCCAGCCCTAGTTTCCATCAAAACCCCATATGTAAATCCATGGCACTATTTTGTTTTCATCTTAGCGTCTTTATTTTTTGTTTGTTTTTTTTCTTTTTTTTGGTAATACCAGGTCAGAGATTTCTTTTTTTCCCTCCTTCATTCTTCCTGAATTTATTCCCCTCGATTTAAAAGTGCTATAAGACAGTACAGTTCACAAAATGAACTAATATGGATCTGTAGAAAAAGAAGAGCAAAGCAAGGCATAAGGAGGGAAACTGAACTATGGACTATACAGTGACTTATTTCTTGCTTTAAGTTATAGTGACAGATTTTTGCCCGGAAAAGTCTTGCTGTAAGATGGATTTTTCTCTAAAATGCCTCTGCTAGCTGGATTCCAGTGAGCTCTGTAAAACTGACCCTCAAGAAAATGCCCAGTGAAGTAACATCATAGTGGCAATGGCTTTGGCTTTGGGTGTTTTCTTGTACACCGTAGCCAATTGCTGATCAGTGAAAGTCACTCCTTTGAAAGCTTTCAGTTGATATATAAGTGTGCAAAACATGTTTAATGGTTGCAAACCAAACATGTTTGGTCAAACTTACAATTTGAGCATTCCAATGGTTTAGTAGTTATAATTGAATCAAATCTCATGAAGATTATAATGGTATACAACTGACAGTGTTTTCAGACATTGTTATTTTAATATTACTCAGTAGCACAAAAATGGGTGAATGAAGTCTTCTCATTAACTGGCAGCTTCATTATCTCTAGAAAACATCTGTATTTCCAAAATGGAGGAAAGTCATAAGAAACTAGATAGCTACACACCTTGTGTTTAATGTCTTAGCTACCTCTCTGGCCTTAAGATAACCACAAAACCACCTCATTATTAAAAATAGGTATCATTTAGTGATTAAACATACCATTTTTTTTAATGAATCATCTGCAAACCCATTGATTACATTAAAATCATTGGAGATGATTGCATTTTACTGTTTTTCTCTTTCTCTCTGTCTTTCTCTTTCCTGCAGTTTTTTGCAGAATATTTATGAGTACCATATGTTGTTTAAGATGGTAGCTGACAGTTTTAAGAACAAAATATCAAGCTTATTTGTAGGGTAAGACCACTATTTGATAACATCAAAAGCAAAGACAGAAACTAAATTTTTGTGTGTGTTTTGGATTCAAATCAACGGCATGGTTTTATTATTTGAAACATTGGGATAACACTGTTTCTGAACAATGGAAGATCAGACGAAGAAAGGTAGAATACAGGACATCTGTACAGCCAGAAGTGCCAAAGATTGACTGGTGGTGTACATAGCAGATTGTTTAGCCCTAACAAAAAAAAAAAAACAAACCAAAACAAACAAAAAAGGACAGATAGAAAATAAATATTTCCTACAATATACTAAGTAGTATTAAATTGCATCTACTCACTGACAATAATTCATCAACATAAATTTCAGCTTTCATGAAGACAAATATTTTATTTAGCTTTACTTTCAATTGAAAATATTTACAAAATTAGCCAATGCTAGCCAGTCTCCTCTCTGTTCCAATTTATGGCCTTATTACCATCATTTTTCATGCTGATGAGCAGTTATGTAAACTGGCTCATTTTTGTAATCTGAAAGATTTGTGCAACTGTTTTGCAATATGAAGAAGGGGCTTCAGTCTAATCCATGAGACCTGGGTTGGCTTGACTTTAGTGCACATTTGTTACTTTCATATGAACAAAGGTTGCAGGATCAAATTTTTCCTGGAAGGGGAAAAGGAGCATAGATTATTGGGAATATGATCCCAATAGGCAATTTTTATAGCTCAGAAAGATTTCCTGGTTTTATAATAACGGTTTATGATGGGCTTTATGTCCTTTAAAACAAACAAATCACCCTCTAAAACATTGACTTTTTGCCCATGAATGGAAGTGACAAGGCACTGGAACACATGCCAAAGACTGCAGCCCTCTTGGGCCTGAAGGGATATTTGTCCTGTGTCCCTGTTTGCAGGTAGGAATACAAGCCAAAGACTGTCCAAAGTCTCTGGAGGAGCTCCCATCAGCTTCCTAAGAGAATAAGCAGCATTTTATGTGTATGTCTTGAATAATTCTGAAATTTAGGGTGTATCCCTTTGGGTTTTTAAATTATTTTCTGGTTTCTATGTTACTGAATCATCAACTCTTGATTACAGGCACTTTTAAAAATGCTACCATGGACAGAGGCATTTGACTACTTGATTGTTTTAAACGTCCTTACCATCTTGGTAATGGAGAAGAATAATTTTTTCTGGATAATAACATTAGTTCAAAACAATCATGAAGGGACACAATGGTGTTGCTTTGAATAAGGGGCTACCCTCAAATACAGCAAACCAGAATAATGATCTGCTCAGCAGCAGTACCAGTACCATTGTTATATGAAATAGGGTGTCAGATAATAACCTCCACAGGAGATGTCTTTTGCTATACACATGTTAAATACAAGTTTTTTATTTTCTTCGGGTTCAAAAATGCTACATTTTGACCATCTAGTAGCATGAGAAAAAGAGAATATTCTCTTTTATGGCATATGACAGTTCAGACTGGGTGTGGAACCTTGCAGTAATCTACAGCGTCATACCGGAAAGTGAAGAGAAAATGTAAACACTGTGTTAAATTAGTGTAAAACTGCATGCAAAAGATGAAAAAGCAAGCCTGGAGCCTGATTCTGTCAGTTATTTGCTGCCTGTAATCCCAATGACAGTTCTTGCTGCATAACAGGCCAGTTCTAGCTTTGAGGCAATAAAAAAGGCTCAGTCTCATGAGTGTTCATATTGTTAATTAACATGATTCTTAGTATTATTATGTTTAAGAGATTACTTGTAGTTATTCTGCTTCTCTTTGTGACAGATAGCTGTCTGTGGACTCTCAGGCAGCTTGCATAGCTTCTTGTTACAAATATGCCTTTGAGAAGCTCCTTTTCTGCACTGGAAAAGCTCTGCCCATTTGACTGTGCAGATGTAGTTGTGCAGTTTTCATTCTGACACAAGTTCATACCTCAATAAGGCACTCAGTTTTTCTCATGAATAGTAAGATTTTTTTCCCCTCCCGCTGTCTCTTGCTAATGGACTCTTGAGAATGTTCTCTTACTAAATTCCACAATCTTGCTCAGAAGCTTTCCTTGGGAGGGAAGTCTGTCAAATACCAAAATCACTGGCATTTGGATGGGATTTCTAGGTTGTGCTTCTGCCTGCATTGTGCTGTATTGCTTTGAGAACTTAAAAGTTTTTTATATTCTTAAAGGAATTATTTCTTTTTCTCTTCATTAGCCCAAAAACAAAAGAAAGAAATTACTTCCTCAGTTTCAAGGACTGATATCAACGAGAATTCCTGTATATATGTTAGGTGTTTTGTGACCTCTGTAGGGTATGCAGGAGAAAATTTCTCCCTGCAATATTCAGATGGCCTGTTTCACTGTTTTTCAAATCCTTTGTTTAGACTTGTCCCAGCCTCTGTGAAAAAGAATTGCCAATTAAAAAGGGTTAGTAGACAGATGCTGCAGATAGTCCAGAAAAACTTTAGATACTAGAAATAATCAAATGAGGTTCAATTGTCTTAATAGTCACATTTTCTTACTATTCTTTGCTTCTTCCCATCTTCACAATCTCCTACGATCAATCTCACTGCATTCAATTTGAAAGTGCATCTTACAGTATCTTTTTCACAGATATGCCATTTTTTCTGCGAGCATCCCAATGCAAGAAGATTTTATCATTCACTAAGAGATCCTTCCTTTATTTTTAAGAAAAAGGAAACCTTCCTTCTAAATACTACTGTAATATAAAACAATAGTATCAAAGTGTTTTGTGTTGGAGAGAAAAGGCTAGCCATGCTTTTCATTGTCCAAAGACAAGTTTGGATGTGTGGGAGAAGAGTCACACTAGACCCAAAGACAGTTCCTGATCCAGGCCCCAGTGTTGCTCATCCCAGCTCCTTCTGTCCTATTGCCAGCCTCAAGAACAAATAACTAAGCTCTGTATCTTTCACTGCTGCTGTCACTTGGTTGTGCCAGTTGGCTGAGGGAGGTGTTTTAACAATTTACAACTGTGCTCATGTTAATCAAGGTGTTTTGAATGTGTCTTGTGGCTTGTCATATGTCCGTACTGAGACTGAGCAACTTCGGTGGCACCTGGTTTCCAGAAAGGGGATGTTTTCCAAAAGCTGCCTCATTAAAGTTACTTGGGTTAGGTGTCTAGGTTCTGCTTTTTAGTTTTAGAAAGAGGAATCTTTCAATGATTATTGAATTTAGTGCTGAAAAGTCCAGCTGCTCTTGCAGTCATATGGGTTTTCAGTCCTCCAGGCTTTTATGTCTGGAAAGGTCATAGGCATTTTCAGGAAAATGAGGATCTGTGGATTCAGGGATGCATGTCTAATTGATTAACAAGCTGGGAAGCATTAAGAAAATTATCACAATAACAGTTACATGAAGTTACAAATACTAATAGAGTTGTTGCTTTGTATTATACCCAAACTCTGTCATTTGGGCACTTCCCTTTCTAAGCATCTCTCCCTTTTTTGGTAGTGGCTAACTTGTCTGATGGGCAACTTGATTGAAATAGGCCAAGGCTACTGTCTCATAAAATTTGACTTTTACCATTAGATCTCATATAGTCTTGAAAAAATATTCTAGGATCAGTTTTTCTAAGGCTCTTAGATATGCTGTTCTTTTTTTTCACCACAGAACAGTTAAGTGAATACTTCTCTGATTTTTAAGAACTTCCTACTAAATCTTCCCCAGATAACTTTTGCTTTTCAATGACTTTTCAAAGTATAGGCAATTTTGGAAAAGTGAGGAGTTGAAGATGTAACAATTTTTCCCTTAGCCTTGCATAATGTGAAGAAGTTAGCTCAAAAAAGGCATGGTATTTGGAAAAATAGAATTGAAACTAAAAGTGAAAAATACCTCCTAACCTGATAGGACTTAGTCTTCTACATCCTGTGAAAGAAGAAAATATAGGAACCAAATTTTGACATTTATTTCAACTTTTTTGTTGAATTTAGAATAAAAGTAATCCCCTCTGAAATAGCAGTAAGCTCTGATGTAGAACAAAATCAATTTTTTATTGAAAAACAAAGAATAGGTTAAAAGAATGTTTAATCTGTTTACCTGTAAGCTTGAAATCAGAAAAAAAGGTAAATATTTTAGTGGTTTTTGATACTATGATTCTGACTTAGATTGAGAGCTCTTGATGCAGGGTTACTTGATTAACTGGCCTATGCCAATGGTTTAAGGATAGGAAGCCAACTCAGTGTATTATTTTAGGGGAAACAGTAAATAATGTTATATCATACTCCGTTTTCCTAATTCCTCTGGAGTTTTGCTAGTAAAGTGCTATCAGTGTTCAATACAATCCTCATCTGACTCTGAAGGAGTTTGGTCAGCAGGACGATTCCTGGAGTTCTCTGTCACTCTGAAATACCAGATAAATCTTAGATAGAGATAATTTTGCCTAGGTTTCTTAAAGAAATTAGGTGACTTTGGCTCCCTCAGCAGTCAGTGAAGCCCTTAGATGAACCAGTCTGGAGAGGTTCATCCCCAGGTGTCTCTTAAGTCAATAATGAAACAAAAAAGAAACCTGGATGACTACTTTTGACAAAATACTTTGTTTTTATGTACATAGTCAGATGGATATTCTTGCTGTTTGTTGTTCACATAAGTAGTTTAGAATTTCCACTAGCCCTGCTGAAATTGCTCAAATAGGCAGAGCCAGACTTGATCCCATATGTGGGCATAGCAGCAGCAACAGCAGCATGGTGGTTGATTGGAAAGAGTCATTTGCTAAACTTTTAGACAGAAATATGGATTTGTTAAGATATACTTGGATTTATTTAGGTATCATCATAATCACAGTGCAATGTTTCAATTCAATGTATTTCAAAGCTGAAAACTTTAAAAAATGATTTGAACATCACTAGATGTTTCAACAAGCCTCTTCCGCCATTTAAGAAAATATTTCTAGCTATTTCATTGTGTCTTCTAACAACAGGGTATTTATCACAAGACCATGAGATTGAGCAAAATATATCAAATCCAACTGAAATGTAGGGCTACAGGCATTAAAATGCCAGTCCAGTTGTTCATATTCCACTATTCTGTACTAACAAATCATAGAATTACAAAATTGTTTGGGGTTGGAAGTGACTTTACTATTCATCTAGTTCTAACCCCACCTCCATGGGCAGGGACACCTTTCTTTCACTAGAGGAGGTTGCTCAAAGCCCCACCCAACCTGGCCTTGAACACTTCCAGGAATGGAGCAGCCACAGCTTTTTTAGGCAACCCAATCCAGTGCCTCACCCCCCTCACAGCAAGGAATTTCTTCCCAATATCTAATCTACATCTACCCTCTTCCAGTTTGTGGCCACTATAAAAGTTCGTCTAATATAGTGCAGTGCTGTACTTCATTCAGTCTTTAAATTCAAAAATACTCTTTAAAAGGGTTTTTGAGTGCTTTGCTATTCTGCTCTGCATGACAGTTCTGTTATACATTTCACTGCATTGTTCTGATTGAAAACTCTTATTTAAAGATCATGTCTTCCCTGTCTTGTAATCTCTTTTGCATGTTTTCAATGAAAAATTGCTATTTAGATATTGCACACCGTTACAAATATGTTGAGCATTTTAGGGCATGGTGTTAGATCTTAATAATTTATTATGAAAGAATTGTGGCATACTTGTAGTATTTAATTTTGGGAATGAATTGGTCTTGCAATACCTGAGGAGAAAGCTGACATGCAGGAGAGCACTAGGGAGTATCTAATTTTTGGGAGCCCAATATGCAAAGAAGTGCCTGGTGGTACCTTTGGAAAAATGTAGTTATTGTCAGTGAGGTATTTTGGGCATTCATCTTCCATTTTGGATGCCAAATCACTTCGAAAAATTTTAAAGCAATTTTTTTCCAACTTTGAGTAATAGTTAAAATACTTCCTTGTTCTCACATTTATATTAATCTCCCAAGCAGCAAACAATAGGAGTAGGGGAAATGGCCTCAACTTGTGCCGGGGCAGATTTAGATTGGCTATTAGGAAAAATTCCTTCATTTGAAGGTGAAGCATTGGAATAGACTGTCCAGGGAAGTGGTGGAGTTGCTGTCCCTGGAGGTGTTTCAAAGAAATGTGGATGCAGCACTTGGGGGAAATTGTGAGTGTTGTTTTAGTGGTTGGACTCAATGATCTTACAGGTTTTTTCCAACCTAAATGATTCTGTGACTCTATGATTTATATTAGAAGTAATATTATTATATTGTGTCTGTGAAGAAAATGAAGTAGCTTGCATGTTTATGTGTTTCCAACTGTATTATACTGAAAGATGTAATTTTCAGTGTTAATTAGTCTAAACTAGAAGGTAGTATTTATGCACACATCAGCTTATGGTGTCTGGCATTTCATCAGGGGTACACGTGTGCCCATTATCTGACTAAACATAGCTGTGTTTTCTCAGAACTGAGCCAGACCAATGTAAAGTGTGAAAGTATGTAGACCAAACTTTTGTATGACAGCTTTGGCTTTTATTTATACTGGATCTCAAAAACATGCCAAGGGAGTAATTTTGAGGACAATGGATCTCTAACCACAGGGGGACAGCATGCAGAGTAAATTGCAAAATTCTTTTTAGTGACTATACTGCTCCTAGTGGTTTAGACTGAAATACAATCAGTTATGTAGTATATCAATAATTAGTAAATTTATGCCAAAAATTGACATAAGAAATTAAAACGTAGAAGTTTTTTAGATTTTGTGAAGAAATACAAGAATTATATGACTATGGAAGAAAAAAAATTTGGTGTTTCACATGAAGATATTGCAATAGTACCTCACTTTAAACAGCAGACTTCATGATGTTCCATCCAGTTGTTATATGAAAATGCACATTTTACAGCATATTGAACAGGCTAGTCTCTCCTTTATTAAAGAGTCGGAGATTATACCAAGAGAGCTAATTTCTAGATGAACTAGGCCAAGGATTTCAGATTTCAACTACTAAAATTCAGCAACCTTGCAGGACTACTCTGTAACTCCAGAAAGGCTTGTTGTAAAATGCTTTGATTGTTGATACCCAGATTTAAGGAGCATCAAAGTCCTGAAAGGGTCTTCATTAGGTTTAACATACTTTAAGGCAAAACAGCACTTATTAGACTAGAAAGAAGTATTGACTTATCTGATTTTCCATTAGGCAGTTTTCAAAAGTATATCTGTCAATGATTTATAAACTCTTCAGAAAGAAAAAAATGGATGAGTGGATAAAAAGTTCAAGCCAATTTGGACAAAAAATTTATTTCCCACAAATGCATACAAAAGTGCATATCCAATCAGGTGGTTAAGTGTGCATATTGCTTTGCTGTCATTGTCATCTACAGGCTCTGTGGTGGTCTCAAAATAGTTTCAAATATGGGAGGACTGGAGATGATTGGTCATTTCCCATGGGTTACTGAAGGAATTCCAACCACTTCCTAAATGTCAGTCACTTCAGAAATTGTTATAAACAAAGGCATCCATGTGCACATGCAATCTAGCAGGTTTTCCTTACATGGTGTATCAGAATGCTCTTCACCTGCATTGTGTTAGAGGCTGGATGTAAGCTGTGTGTCAGCTGAGGAGATGTAAAAACCAAAACCGGATGTGTGTTCAAAATGTGACTCCTGCTTCGGGCAGTCACGAGCAGTATCATGCTTCCAAGTAAATACAAAGCAATTCTGTGTACTGCTTTTGTGTGATGGACATACAGTCTTCTCAGAAGGTCTGTATTTTACACTGTTCACCAGATTCCTTTGAAGTTTTATTCATCTCTTCACCTGAGAGTTACTATTAAAATTTTCACGTCTTTTCTATCTGTCCTTGGTTCAAAATGTCAAAAATGTTATCCTGCCTTGTGATTTGCTACTTCTGGTAGATTAATTTACAGGATTTCTTCTTTACTTTTGTTTTACACATGGGTAGTTCCAGAATAGTTATTTCCTGCTTTACATCACTGTGAAGTGAGAGAAATACCAGACTGGAGCTGTGAAGGGTGTGCCTCAGACAACACTAAGCACATTCCAAACAGCTAAATCTGGTTGGGAATTTTTTGGTAATGCCTTTTATTTTCCCCTTTAAGAAATGTTAGTTTGTCAAGGGTTTTCTATTTTGACATACAATTAAATCTGGTTTTCTGCTAGTTCAGCTGGCAGGTTGTGGATCCAGGGATTGTGGGGGCAGTCTGGGAGCCCTTGGAAAAAGTTCTCCTTGGCTCCCACATTTCCTGCTGTAGTTCCAAACTTGTAGGAACCAGCACTCAGCTCTCAGCTCTGCAGAGGGTAGCTTGGAAACCTGCAAAATGTCCTTTTGGCTGAGATCTGCAGGCTTCCTTCTGCAAAATTGAATGATATCACTTTTGCCATGTTTTCCAAGGCCTTTGAATCTCACCCTCAGCTTGGGAATTGAGAGATTTTCAGAACCCAACAGGGATGTTTGAGCTTCTTACAGAATTGGTTTTACAGCTGTAGTTATGAGAGAGATCATGAATAATCAGAAGTAGAGAGGAAAAGGAAGCTGAGTTAAGCCAGAAAGGGTCTTCTGAGCTTAGAAGATGGAGATATTAATTCAGTTTATTTAAAACCAATTTTTTGAAGTGGTTATTTCAAAGTAATTTTTCCTCTCAGGCGAGGCTTTTCAAAATTGATCTTTCTGAGACTTTACAGATATAAAATTTTGCAAAGCAGAAAAATCTCCTTTTTAACAGCTCTGCTCCTGGTGACAGAGGACTGTGTTCATTTTCTCATTCAGTGCCATACTAGAGCCCTCTTGATGGAGCCTGAACCCTGAGCAGATGATTTTTCTCCTGTGCTTTGTTACAGTACTTTACTCCCCAGGTGCTTGGGCCATGCATTCATCACATTTTCCCTAAGGTTCACTCTGGGTAGTTCTTGACGTGAACATATCAACAGCCAGCTGCAGTGATGATTGAGAGAAATTATGGGTTAATACATGTTTTGAGAGGAAGATACTCCAGTACCCAGAGATTTCCTCTTCTTTGCAGGTGCTAACTTGAGTTCAATATTTCAATAGTGAGCACATGACCACTACACTCCTTTTCAAAGATAACTGCTTGATTTTTATAATAATAATTTATTTTTTGTTTTATAAAACACTTCAATAAACTTATTCTCTCCCTTAAGTAAATAATCTGGGAGAACTGGTGTTCAATTTACTTTTTGGTCAGAACATTAGGTTTTCTGGCTCACATATCACCTTCTAAAAATCCACTGATGTGTAGGTATAGTTACAGCTTTAGCTGAAGACCTGAGCTGGAGGAATTAACCAGATGTTTGCTCACAGTTTTTCAAGAATATAATTGTGTGAACATCCCTGTTACAGGACCACAGTGAGACTTCCATGCAGCCAACAGAGTCAGGGCACCTTGAACATACATAAACCACTGGTAGGTACAGTGGTACTTGGCCAGCAAATACAGAGAGGGATCTAGTGGGATGGGTAACAAATTCAGAGTAACATCACCATTCCAGGGAGGCAGTTTATTAAATATAATGCTTTTTCAGTGAAACCCTTCTGCAAAGACTTATTTTGTTCTCTGGAGCTCTGAGTAGGGTGTGTGCCTGTACTGCATGTCATGTTAACCTCTGTCATCACACTGGGGCTTCCATCAGTGTCCCTCATCTCTTGGATTGAATTATTTTCAAACTGGAAACAAGTTCAGTACTTTGTTCAGTCAAATCAATCAAAGTGTAATTTATTGCAGTATTGCAGCCTCTGGCTGCCTTTCTTGCAGTGCTGCTTTGCTGATGCCAGAGAGCTTGTTCTCATGGAAGTGGGGATAAATAAGCCTATTGCACTAGTGAGGAAGACCCATAAATCCCTGCCTATTTCTGAAAGCTAGCTCATCTTCCAGTCCCAGGCAGACTGTGGTCACATCCTTTAGAGACAGTAGAGTGTCCCATTAAAAACTGACATTCTGCAGAGCATATCCAAAGTCAATAAATGGACTTTAATTTTTAAAGGTAACAATCTAATACTGATAATGCCTGGATCCTCAGTTTCTGGAATGTTACGAAAACCATAAAATCATTTGAGCCCATACAATTAACCTGTTTTAAGGTTGTTGTCTAGGAAGTGAATGGGAATAATTTCAAAATTTTCTTCCAAAATTAATTGACATTTCATATCAGGTTCATATCTATGTTTTTGGTAGTAAGAAAGTAAAACTCTTCAAAAACCAAACCAAACCAAACAAAAAGAACACCAAAAACTAAAAACCACCAACCAACCAAAAAAAACCAACAAGCAAAAAACCACACCCAAACCCCCTCACATATGGCCATAGCCTCAGTAGGTAAAAATTTTTACATGGTAAATGTAAATTTGATTTCAATGAAGCTTTGAACATTTGTGGAAGTTCAGAACTGGGCTCAGTAAATTGCAGTCTCTGTAATGGGCTTATACGTGCATCAGTATCTCTGCTGTTATCCCCACTTTGTTTATTTCTGGTAATTCTGATTTGCCTTTGTATATTAATGAAGAAGATTATTATGAGCATCATCTTTCAGGAAGATTGTTTTGTATGTAATCAGGGAAAAAAAGCTGTGTAAATATTCTTCCTAATGAAATGGTAGGCAATATCATACTGGAGTTCATAATCAACAATGATGCTAAAAAGATTCAATCATTCCCTTTTTTGGGGGGATTCACTGCACCTTTAACCTTAAATGTGTAAATGCTATGAAATTAGTAATGACAGGTTTTGAATCAGAAAAATGAACCATATCTAGTTGAACAACAAAATATCTGGAGTGTTGGAAGGCTGGCATTATCCAAAGAAAAACAGATTTTTTTTTTTTAAAGTCGTTTTAATCACATCAGTCATGTTGCAGCAAGGAATGCAAATATTCATATACTACAGATTGAGGCTGCTCTGAAATGTTCTGACAATCTGTTAGGTTTTGAGTGATGTTTCAACCCTATCACTTGGGTTTTTTTGTTTTGTTTGATTTTGTTTTTTGGGTTTTTCTTCTTTTTTTTATGACTATAAAAAACCACTACTCATCTCTGTCACATGCTGCACAGGATAAAAAGCCTTTCAGTTTTCTTAACAAGAATCAGACGGCCAGGGTGCTGCTGGAACGCAGAGAATATGCCACTGTCTGTTCAAAGTACAGCTTAATGAGCCAGACTAAACACAGTGGACAATAGAGCTGTGGGGGGAAAGGGCTTCTCGTGGATCTGTGGATCAGCTGCAGCTTTAACATCTAACTAGTTTCATTTTTCATCTTTGCAAGTTCCATTTCCCTGTTTTGTTGGTATAAACTGCATTTCAATGAGCGGACTTTCCTGCCTAGGTGATGGTACGGTGTGCTTTGAACAAGGATGTCGTGGATTTCGCTGGGAATAATTCCTGTGTTTCTTTTTCTCTTCCATAGTCACGACCTATTCCCTCACACCTTACTTCAGCAGTTGCAGAGAGTATCCTGGCTTCCGCCTGTGAGAGTGAAAGCAGAAATGCTGCAAAAAGGATGCGCTTGGATAGACAGCAGGTACTGTGCTCTTTGGGGGTCTGCCACATCCATATTTATCAATGCACTGGACTCATTTACATAGGGTGCCATGCAGAAGGGTGGTGCAGTGCCTTGTATGCTTCTTGCTAGCGAGGTTAATTAAAATACAAAAGCTGTAGTTTTTTTTTAAATTAATACACAAGCATGTCTTTGTCTATATTTACATAAGCCGTGTCAGGGTGTCTAATATATTTGTAATGTCCAGCTGGATAAAGCTATATATTTACTTTTTGATGGCTGTAGATTTTCAGAGCATAATATGTAATGCCTGTACTAGAATTAAAAAGAACTGAACATAGAGTGGATATAATGTACATAAATAACAGAAATGGTTCATGTGTCCATGAATCAGTGTATTTATTTGTGCACATATTCTCTTTGAAAAAGTGTATGCATTTTAAATAGAAGGTGAAATATTATTATTGACTGAAAATAGCTATTTGCCTGAAACAGAGAAGTTGCAATGCTGTATAACAAAATGCTGTCAATTAAATTATTAGTGAGTTTTTAAAGCTCTTTTTTTTTTTTCTTTTGATGCAATTATTCACGTTTTGTTGTGCATGTTACAATTTTATTGCCTTTAATTTTCTGGAAATTGCATGTTTTCTTTCAGTTTTTAAAAAATCTAACTGGTAGTTCATTCCAGGCTTTGATTATTTCCCCACTCCACAGATACAGTGAATGTCTAACATTCATATTACAAAGACTATTATGCTTTATTTCTCTTTGTGATTGTAACAAAGTAAAAATCTTAGTGATATCTCATGTGTTCCAAAATGTGCTTCTGTCATATCTCATAAATTTTTATTTTGTGGAATAGAACATTTTTTAAAAGAACAGTTTCCTTTTATGCATAGTCCATTGAGTTCTTTCAGGTCATGCCCTAACTGTATAAAAGATTACTACTGCTATAGTTATAAAATGGGTACTTTAGGATCTGAGAGTGTATGTTGCTATTTCTTTTTGCTGTGATATTTTTTGCTAGTATTTTCATTATTGTGCTACATTTGCCTTAAGATTTACAAATCACATGAGATGTCAAAGCACTGTAATACTAAATATAATTTAGTTTAGAAGCAGTGCTCATTCAGATTGTGCAAGTTTTATATTCTCTCATTTTCTCTCTGATTTTTCAGTAATAATAAAAAGAAAAGCTACAAAGTCAATGTGCTCTTAGCCCAAGGGGAACTAGAAATGACTTGCACAAACATCAGTTACTTTCATTGCACAAAACTAGTGGCTCAATGCCTTGGTCCAGCCAGGGTGAGGCAGAGTTTAAGTGATTTGAGTGAGAATCCCATAATGTTCCTCAGGGAGCCAGAGACCTGTTGAAACAAAAATCAATATTTAAATGGTAGTCAGAACTAAAAGACCCATATTAATAGGATTTTTTTTCTTTTATATGTAGTACTATCATGCAAGGACTTGATAACCTCTTTGGGGGGAGAGGCATATCTTTACTTTTCATTACAGAATTAAAAATCTGTAGTCAGAATATCTCCCAACTGATTGCCTTAATTGCAACGGTGATGTTAAAGCAGCAAAGCTGCCTATGAACAATGGGTGTTGGGTTCTGCTTCCTTCAGCTCTTCCCCCTTTTTGCCAGTGAGTTCTGGGAACACAGTGGAATTGCAAATAGCACCAGCCATTTGATTCAGCAAGTAGTAAATAATCTGAGCTGGTGTAACTTTGGTGCTTGCAAAACTACTTGTGAATTCAGGGCAGGTATGCTGAGTAGATGTACTGAAAATGCTGGAAAAAATATAGCAGTGTGTGTTAGGTAGCTTCATAAAATTTAGTAAGAAATTTAACATTCAGGGTGGAATAGATAAGTCATTAGAGAAGGAGAAAACCTTGGGTTTAGCCCCAGTTCCATTGAAATTAAATTATTTATTCTGAGGATGGGAAATTAATGAAGTAGACTGAGAGCACAGCATTCCAGAGTGTGGTATTTAATGGACAATAGTGTGCTTAGTTCATCTGCTGAGATAAGAACTGGATCTGTATCCTCACATGCAGAGAGTGTGAGTAATAGGTAAAAGGATTCTATTTTGCTTGTCTTCCTATTTTTTTCTTCTTAAGTTACTATTAAATTTCCTTCACTTTTCTTACATATATCTAAAACGTTATATTTTCATTAGATTTTTTTCCTAAACAGAAAGATTGGAAAAGTTCAGTTCATCACGTTATTTTGTTATTCTATAGCTCTTTAAAAAAAAAGTGAGCCTTGTTTTTAGACAGGCTTTGAGGATGCCAGTGAAAACTTGGGAGGGAGAAAGGGGAAATAAGATAAATAAGATTTTGATTATGAAAATTAACACTTCATAAATTATATAAAGAGATTTTAAAATTGAAGATAAGCATTAGACAGTCCTGGAAAGTAGATTGTCAAGAGGATCTGGCAAGGGCACTCATTCAGCACTTCCCCTCAGGGATGATAGAAGCATTGCATCAAGGCTACTTTATTCTTGCATATAGTACAGTGAAATTCTGCCTTTTGTGTTCCAGACAGGTGATCTGCCTCAAAATGAGATGTGGCACTCAGTGCCATGGTCTAATTGATGTGGTAACGTTCTCGTGATAGGTTGGACTCGATGATATCAGAGGGCTCTTCCAACAGAGCCTACAGGGCTCTGTAATTCTGTAATTTGCATCCCTACCACCACCTTTTTCAGAATGTTGCCGATAAATCATGAATTAATTACAAACATCATGAGTGTTATGCCCATTCGTGAAGCTAAGGTAAAACCTTGCAGCCTCTGAACTCCTTTTCTTGTCTTGTTTATTCCCTTTCCTTTTCTTCTCCAGTATTCCTTCTCTCCCTGACACAACACAGGCCTTGAGCAGGAAGTTCTGAGTATCTTGCATGTATGTCCCTTATGGAAGTCCATTTGTTAAAAATGACAGGAATTTCCAAATTAAATGAGTTTGTTGCCTAGAGTGTTAATTTTAGCTGTGATTTGATGAAAAACCATGTCAAATTACTGCTCAGCAGAAGTAAGCAGCTTAAAAGTCAAAACTAGGGACATTTGAAGACCTCAGTTTTTTATAACAGATAGTGTTGGCCGTGCTCATGAGTATTTTCTGTTTCTTTCACAAGTATTGTGAAAGAATGTTAAGGACTGGCTTTATATACCTACAGTCCCATGCCCCCATTTGTTTTCTCTTCAGAAGAAACCTCTCCTTATGTGTATGTGTCTCTACACATACAAATATTTAATCATATGGATTAATTTCCAGAAGTATTTCTAATAGCTGCAATGATCTGGGAACAGTGTTAAGAGTGATAAAGTTAAGTCTACCTTATGGTCTTTGTATTTCCTAACTCAAGGCTGAAAATTTCTGCCAGCAAAAATCCAATCTTAAAAATAAGTTAATGAAATCTAGTTTCACTGGCATCACTGACTTATTTTCAACATTGGTTTTTTTCATGCCAGGAATTTATTTCTTAATGGGAAAATAAATGCTTTCTTGTCTTCCAGGAAACTAGTAATTTCCCAATACTGCAACAATAATTTCCCAACTGCAACAATAAAAGCATTGTCAGTTTGTGAGACTTCTCTTTAAAAAAACATCAATGTATTTACAAGGCTGTGGTAGCTCAGACTGCAATGCTTTGGGTGTCTCACTATGTTAGATGTTACTCAAGTGCTCTCTTAAGTTACAGTGCATTTTCATTATCTTGAGATCAAGGACTGTTTGGTTGGCCAGAAGCTTTAGTGTTGAGAAGTTATATATTTGATACCTATTACCCAACTGAAGAGTCCTGTCACTTCCACCTTTAAATTCTGCCAAGTACCAAAAATAATTTATTCTGTGGCACAATTTTTATAGATTTATATGCTGAAATTGTCTAGGTTTACTGGTAATACTGCTGAACAGTGAAATGCTTGTGACACTGGGCTAAATTTGGTTCATCTTTCACAGTCCAAATCAGGAAGATGGCACAGAGGCAATGAAGAGCTTTTGTGTCTCATTACAAATCACCTCTGTTGAGTCTGGATACTGAAAAATAGTAGCTCTTTTGAATTTTAAACACATTTTTGATCACACTTGATGAAAAATTCAGAAACAATAATTGAATCAACCTTACATGATTTGCTTCAGTTAGAGATAGAAGAGGCATTATCTGAATCCTTAAGGTTTTCTGTGCTACTTTGGATATTCTCCTGGGATAATCCTTCAAGATCCTTATTACATCTCTAGCAATATTTGGTATGAAGCAGTTGCATTTAGTGGAAGTTCTGAACTACAATGAACAAGGGAGTCATGAAACAAGATAAGTAGAGCTAAAATGCAGCCCTTTTCACTTGTAGTCATTGCATATGGTGAACAATATAACCATTCTTCTTTTGCCATGCTCTTCCCTTTACAAACCAAATTGTGTCTTGGCTGGACAAAAGAAGAATGGTTAAATAAATATAAAAATCTGAGAAAAGCCATCCTGTCATTATGTCCTGGGCAGTGAGCAGAGGGGCAGGATGCCTGCTTTTTGCACTCCAGAGACCTTGGTCATGTGGCTCAATTCGTTGTTGATCACAAAAATGGAAGTTTTGTTCTAAGAGCTGAACCATTGTCAGTCTCTGCTTCTTCCAAACAGATAACTGAGTGCTGTACTTTTTGTAAAACCCCAGCATGAAAGTGTGGAGCAGGACTGGGCTGTGGGACTCTGGAGAAAGTGAAGGTGGGTTAGTGTTGCTACTGTTCCATCTGAAATTAAGGAAAAAACCCCAAAAACCAATTAAAAGTCTTCAAAGAAAGATGTAAGAGTAAATAATAATTTATATACAGTATGCAAGAGCACCTGCCTCTTTATTTTCCCTACAGAAGATGAACTAGATGGAATCTATCTGTGGAAAACCACATAAGAATGCTAGTAGGAAGAAATGCCTTCCCCTTCATTTGGACACAAGTGGTTTTCTGTAAGAGCTACATTTTGTTGGTTTTTGGTTTAGAAATTATACTTTTTGCATGCTGTCATGTTGCAAAATTTATGAATGAGCATTTTTCTCTAATTGAAATGAGTAGTTTTTGGCAATCAAGACAAAATGTCAGCACTTGGGAATGAGGAGGGAGGATGAATATAGGAAAGCAGGAAAAGAACTGAATCACAGAGTAATATGACTGTAGAAGTATATGAACCTTTTTATGGACATGTCATGTATAGTTAGCCAGATCATTTAGAAAATTGATGTTGCTTCATTCACAACATGTTGATTTGTACCAGTTAGGAATCTGGACCTTTGAGAATACATTGTTATATTTGCAGATAGAATAGTGGTCTCATATGACTGCAAAGCCAGTGGCCTGGATTGCTCTCCTGGATTCAATCCATGTCATTTTAGCCATTTGACTTCACTTCAGTGACTAATGTCATGGAAAAGCTGCAATAGCATGCACAGTTTTTTGATCAGCCAAAGGAGGGAGCTACATACACTTCTTTCATCCTTATGCCCCAAGTAATTGGACATGCAATGTGTGATTCTATTGCAGATACACAGCAAATGACAAGTTGAGCCCAAGAAAAACTTAAGCTCAGAGGAAAATGAAAGCTATTGTTATCTCACATATTTCTCATCCTAAAAATGGCATTTCTCAGTCAGGGCTGGTGCTCTTTAAATTAGTAGTCTCTTCATGGAATGCTTGTCTGTAAATAATTTATAGAATATACATGATGAGAAAAAGTTATTCTGCATTTAATTTTTTTAAAAATATGGGTTTAAAAGGTACACTTTCCTTTCATTCCAGTGACTACATGAAAATAGCAGTAGTCAGACAACTTTATAGTCTGATAAAGGTGTTGTCCTCACAATACACTGACCTGATGTGCTAGCCTCAGTTAAAAAAAAAAGTCTTTGTTTATTTGAGCTTTTCAAGCTGACAAGGGCAAGTCTATGTTCACTGAGTATTATGCTCTATGATGCTATGAAACAGTTTTTTGTGATAAACACTGAATGCATTTTTAAAAAAAATCTCTCTTCAAGATGACAGCGGTAATTTTTTTACTATGCTGTGACTTGTAACCAGACAAATTAAATATCAGTAATCATTGTGGTGGAGGAAGAGATAATTTAATTATCCTAAACTGTATGAGGAGCAGCTGAGGTTACTTGTTCAGCCTGGAAGAGGAGACTGAGGGGAGACCTCACTGCAGTTACAACTTCACTACAAGAGCAAGAGCAGGGGCAAGCAATGATTTTTTCTCTGTGGTGATCAGTGGCAGGACCAGAGGGAATGGCCTGAAGTTGTGTCAGGGGAGGTTTAGGTTGGAAATTAGAAAAAAGTTCTTCACCCAGAGGGTGTTTGGGCACTGGAACAGGCTTCCCAGGGAAGTGGTCACAGCACCAAAGAAGTGTTTGGACAATGCTCTCAGGTACATGGTGAGACTCTTGGACTCTTAAGAGTCTGTGCAGGGCCAGGAGTTGAACTCAATGATCCTGATGGGTTCCTTGCAACTCAGCTTATTCTGTGATTTTGTGGTAAGTTTGCAAATAGGCACTTCAAACACATCCTTCTCAGCTGTTTTTGTTTGGGGGGATAAAAGCAAGGAAAATCTAAAGTTTTCAGTGACTAGGCTGTTAAAGATATTGTAGCACTTTGTCATTTCAACAATATTGCTTTTATCTGTTAGAGGAGTAGGAATAGGTGGCTATTAGGTTTCTGACAAATGAATTATGGCCTAGACACCTATGCTGGGAGCTGACCTAACATTTGACTCTGGATGTTGTCATAGCAGCAACCTGAATAGAGCAGATTGGTACAAGTGCTGGTTGCAGAACTGGATGCAGGTTCTGTGCTAATGCAATACATCTGAATATTAATAAAAGTGCACATGTACTGCCACTAGGAAATCACTGCTATGGTGTGTCCTTCTGTTTATATCTAATTCCTATTTTTTTTTTTTAATTGAGGTTTTTGAGGCGATGTTACTGATCTGCCTCCACCAATTTCTGGTGCTGTTTTGCTGCATGTAATAGGGGGTTGACATAAAAAAAGACTCTTAAAGCACGGTTTTATTAATAAAAATAACATCTGGCTACTGCAGCCCAGGAGCAGTTTGTGTTTTGATTAGGAAGAAAGGAAATTACTGGTGGACAAATTACAAGTAATTGTGAAACTGCTTTGGTAGAAATGAATGAAAAATCTAAATTGCAGTGAGGGCATGGACCTCTAATGCAAGATCACTGTATCTGGCTTTCAGCGGTGACTGGTAGGAGACTTTTAAACCTTCGTATTTGGAGGATAGAGAGAATTTTGCAATTAATGCCCAGCTTCTAAATCTTGACACTGAGGAGTTTTCTCATGTATTACCTTTCAGAGAGCAGGAAAGAAGAAAGAAAGATATACATTTGTGTCCTTGCTTGTGTGTTGTTGTCTTTCCTGATCAATACACTTCCCAGGAGGAAGGAAAAAATTGTATGGTATTAAATTTTTGTCTATATTCTGTTATTTATAGTGGCAATATAGGGTAATATATTGTATGGGGCAGATTTGGACAACACTGGTCACAGAAAAGGGAGTTATGCATAAATATCTCCCAGCTGATGCTGGAGGATGCCCTGCTGAGGCAGTGCTGCTGTGGCAGAAAGCTGCAAATGCAGAGGGAGCACAAAGAAGAGGTTTTGTGTCAGGGTGATGGAGTCCTTGTCACAGCTATTCAGTATGCAGGGAGAGCACATCAACTGTACATCCTTGTAAGAGGTGAAGGAGAAAGCATCAGGAGTTCCCTTCCTTTTGGGTTTCACAGCCTAATTTGCTCTAGAGGATGGAAGAAAAAAGGCACTTGATCCAAGTGGCAGCTGTGCAGAGGGATAGGGCCATGTCCTACCTCTGCTCTGTATTTATGTAAGACCTGAAAAATTCCAGCTCAAAGTGATTTTTGCTTCAGAATGGGAGGTTTCTGGAGTCTTAGAAAAGAGCAAAAGGAAGCAGATGGTTCACTTAACATAAAGCAAACAAATAGAAATCAGAATCCCAAAATCCACAAGAGGGAAATGTCACTTAACTTGCAAAGAGCTCAATGCCTCTTACACTACAGAAGATTTATTAGTAATAGCTTTTTGCGCTCAGACATCTCTTTGTGATTTGCTATTTAATAGGGATGAGAATGACTTCTGTCCTTCAGTACTTTATCCTTTTTTATCTGCATTCAAAATTATCACTAAGATGACTGTAATGCCCTTGGATACCCACACTCCAGTTTGCATTTCAGGCCTTGTTCACTCCCATCATTTCCCCACCTAGTGATTATTTTACTTCAAGGTTGGTCGTTGGTTTGTTTTTGTGGTTCCAAATGATAGGCCTTAACCACTGAGGCAAAAAATGTTATGCAGGCACCGTTTAGCTGCATGTGGATTATTGTCAGGAGATCAAATTATGTACAAGTATGGGGAAGCTTAGCTTCCTACCCAGAATGCACTGGCCATATTGTCAAGGGGAAGAAAATAAGTGGTATGCATTGTAATTTTAAATCCTGCTGCCTTTCAAGTCAGTGGCAAAATTCCTGGTTTCAGCAGTGCTGGATAGGGCTCTGTCATTAGCAGATGCAGCTGGAGAGGATGCCAAGTATCACAGGGCAGCCCCCCTCCCTCCTCACTCCAGACCGACCTACATTCAATTTGCTACATGCAATGGAAAGGAATAATGTGCAAGGCATGCAATTGCAAATAATTTCATGCCTTGGATTTTCAGTGAGGCCCTAAGGTGAAGAGCTAATTTTTCACCTCAACACAGAGATCATTAAATTAGAAAATGCTGTATTTTTCCAGGCTCTTTGTGCTGTGTGTGTAGTTGAATTTCAAGCTGCTGATTTCAGAGTATACTTTAAGGCACCCTAAGCTGCAATAAGATCTTGAATGTGAAGTAAAATTGATATCAATGTAAATTTTCTGTTCTGGAGGTTGACAAAGCTGAAGGCTCAAAAATAGAATATTGTGTTGTTCCTTCAACAGGAACTTTTAAGCAATCTTATCCCCCTTCCTACCATAGGTGGAATGAAAATGAACAGGGTTGGGAACAGCTTTCTTCCAGGTGTCTTTAACATTCTTTTTATGTCAAGGAGGCAGAAAAGGAAAGGCCAGTGAATGTGTAGATATAAGAGTTCTCTATTCACGTTTGAGGATTGAGGGCTTAGAGTCAGGACTTCTGTTCTTCCTGCTCCAGCCTTAAAAGCCAGGAATAGAGAACATTTTTACTTACCCCTTCCTTTCTTGCCCTATGGCAAGAAGATATTAAATGTGAAGCATTTTCTTGCCTTTCAGATGTTTCTGTCATAGACACAAGAATGTATTTCTTTTCCTGTGTTTAGTTAATGACTCCATTGCACACACCCTCCTGCCCAGAGCACAGGCAGGGAATAATGTTTCTGGTGAGTAAATCCCCATTATCACGCATAATGGGGAGTTTGGGCCACTTTAATGACATCAATGCAAAGCCAGTGTGCATGAGCAAAACCTTATTTTTCAAGAGAGGCAAATTCTGGTTTTGGTTATTGAATTCGATTTAGTAGGTTTGAGAGAGACATAAATTAATCCTAAATTCCAAACATCAGCTGCACAATGGATTCAGAAGTGTTCCTCAATTAGGAAATGCAGTTCTGCCCACAGAAAATACATGTACAAGTGAATGCACAGACTGCTTATGTTTGGTAGCAGGAACATGTTTGTGATTCAACAACTGGCTTGATGTCCTAAACTAAATTTAGAAACATATTTTTCTAAGAAAAAAATTAAACCTATAATAAGCTGTGGGAGCAGGAGCTGAATGCAGTGCCTGAGAGCAGCACCAGCTGCTAAAGAGGCTAGGCACAGGACAAGGCAGACAAGCAGGCTGTGGCCAGCAGCCCAGGCATTGTGCCAAAAGAATTCTCCCTTGAAATGAGAATATTTGGGGAACAGATTTGCACTGCAGTACACATATTTCATGCTTATTACTCATGGTATTTCATATTAAGCTTCAGTTTTACTGTCTCCATTAATAAAGCAAATCAGAAAGTGCATCCTCGAAAGGCCAGTCTAAGTTCATTCTTTGTTTCTTCCAATGGGATATGCTACTTTGGTTTGATGATTATGGAGTCAAAAGGCCATGCCCCAAACATCACTTCTTATTTACTTAATCTTTTAAAATACATAAGCCTCACAGCACTGAAGTTAAAGGATTATAAAGTTCTATAAAAAAATTAGAGCAAGTCTTCTTCAGTAGCAAAATATTCTCTTTCTACAACATAGTTGAAGACAGGTTGCGGAGGTCAGGTGTGTTTGGGTTTTTTTTTATACCATTTCTTTTTAAAATATTTTTTTAAACTGTAAAAGTGAAGTTTTGCCTGAGACAGTGTTCATTAACAGACACCCTGCATTGAATTAATAGAAAGAATTTTGTTTTCCACAAACATGCTGTTAAGGTTTTAATGCAGATTTGAAATAAAATAATTAGCATTCAAATTTTTCAAACACAGGGTAAAATATCTTTAAAATATCTGAACCTACCTTTGAAAAGAAGAATCAATCATTAAGTGAGTAAAAAAAAAGCAATTGCTCACTCTCTAACAGACAAGAAAACCAGGGCTTGTTGGTGTTTTGGTTTTTTCCCAGAAGATCTATAACTTTGACTATAATTTACCTGAGGAAACAAAAGGATGGAATGTGCAGCGGGCTTACTTTTCTTCCTTTCCAAAGTGGAACACACAGACATTTTTAATTAGTTGAAAATGAGGAAGTTAATTCAGCATTGACCTCAAATGCTTCATGTCTAGGCCGTCATCTGTTTCTAAATGAAGAAGAATTTAATTTGGAATCTAACATAAAGTGCTTTGGCCCATTCCTCCTGACAGACATTCCATGATGTGTAATAATAAAAGGAAGTCTGGAGCAGAAGAGAAATAGGAAGAATCACTCAAAATCCAAATCATATACCCCATAGTTTTCCATAGAGCCTTTTTCAGTGGTCACATCTCAATATCCCAGATCTGGCAGGAGAATGGAAAACTGTTTTGTGTCAACAAAATAGGCTGGCAGTGGTGGGAGTAATACCAGTTGTAGTGCAGTAGATGAAGAGACCTATAGTGGGAGGTTTAATTATGGTGACCATGATGATATTGTAGTAATAAATCTGCAAAGCTGGCACAAGCATTGCTCCAGCACTCCCACACACTGTTCCTTGTGTGCTTCCTAAACATTTGATTCATAAGTTTAAAGATTTTCTCTGTTGGTGCTCTGGTGCCACAGTCCTCCTGCACTGAATGGAGTAATGCTGATCTATCCCAGCTGAAAATGTTGCCCATCACAGTCACTGGAAAATGGCATTTTGGCAAGGGGAGAAAGAAACTCCTGCAGGAATACCTTACTGAGATAATTTCTTTAGGACCATACACATAGGCATGAAAAGTACTGAGTAAAATGCTTGATTGTTATCATAAAAGTGGAGCTGCCTGAGGCATAGCAAGGCTTGTTCTGAATGAGAGGATTACACTCTCAAAGGAAAGGAGGAATTCCTGTTGCTTTGCATATTTCTGGTTCAGCAGTAAGTACTGCTATGCCTTTGTCATCACACGTCAGTTCCAGTAAAACATTGATTCATTCACCACCATTACCTGCAGGCAAAACTACTCTTGGGATGGCAAAAGAGAACATTGTTTCCTTGCAGTTTATGTTGTTTCTTTTTTGGAAGAAAAGTCAGATATTCAGACTCCTCCATTAGTACTGCCTGTCAACAAAGAAGCAGCAAAAATGATCAGTAGCTATCATCTTCTGCAAGGTGCTAGCCTCTGCAAAGAAATTGGCTTTGAGAGGGTTTATGTAGCAAGATGAGAAGAAACATGACATAACCTCGACTTCATTTCCCCTGAATTTTTACCTTTATTTTCTTCAGATTTTTAGCTACTCTAATTCTGACAGGGGCATCCTAGGCCCTGCAGTTCATTATGCAGTGCTTCACTTTTGGGATCAGGCATATACAAAATTAATTCTCTTAGGAAAGAGCAGGTTTAGCAAACCTGTGCCCACGGTCCTGTGTCCTGAGTGACCTTAGGCTGAGAGCTCTGTGGAGGGAAGGAAAAGATCCTTTCATATTCTCCCCTCAGAGGCTGAAGGAGTTGGGGTAGTCTTTCAAAGGAAACTTCCTTTCCTTTAATAGGAAATGGGGGCTGGGAGCGGGTGAGGAGGTGTAAATAGAGGAGGTGGGGATTCTCAAGGTTGCCTACTTAAAAACAAAGCCTCAATCAATAACTTGTCATAAGGTCCAAGGCAAGGATCGTGCTGTGCTGTTCTTCAGGTCAGAGTAAAATCTACTTTTGTTTTCTGCCTGTCCTAAGAGGAAGAAATTCTGTAGGAGGCCTGGGCCCTAACAATCTTCTTCCCTCTGCTGGTATAACAGGGAGGAAAAATTTCTACCTGCCCTCTCTCCTGTTGTCCTCCTCTGCAAGGCAGAAAATGGTGGCTGAAGACTTTTCTGCTCTTCACATGACACCTTTGTCTGGATTTGTGCTGCTTTCTCCATAGGAAATGTCACGTGTATGTTGTGAAATACACTGTCACCCACAGGAGTTTTGCCAAACCCCAAAGGTATTGGCACAATTCCCATATTCATCCAGGCCCAGTCCTACATTTTACATGTCTGAAGCTGCTTGTAACCTGGTGCCAGCCATTGTTGGACATAATTTAGATTTGCACAGAGGAAGTCCCTGCTGTGCACACACTGTGGTGCATTGTGCAGTCTTGCACTGGGCATCTGTCCTGTATATTAAGACAACTTTCAATTAGTAGTGGCAGAATACCTAGCTATCTAAATGATTTGATATATTAAAATTCTCTAGAAAAAGAAAGAGCATGACCAATATAGATGATGAAATAGTTTAGGAATTGTGATATGAAAGCTATGGTGGTGCAACCTAAGAGAAAAACAGCAGGAGCTATAGAGAAAATTAACTTGCAAGGCCACTTTCTACCATTAGTCCACCTAAATGGGATTGCTCCATTGAATCATTAAGCTTTTTAATATTCCTTTATTCCTGATGGGAAAAAAGCCACACCAAGGAGATCACATTCAAAAATCAACTGTCTAGAACCTCACTAAAGATAAGGCCCCTATCTTAAGGGCCACAGGAAAGGATAAATGCTATCCCTTTCCATTTGGGCAGAGAAATACAGTCCTTTAGTAGAACAGTTTCTCTTTCCCCAGGGTCTGAGCATCCCAGTTAACTAAACTGTAGGAGTAGCTCATCCATGTGTCCATGCTCAACAGCAGCACTGGTGGCCTCTGAAAGCTCCTGTTGTACTTCTGCTACCACAGTGGATAACAAACTGAAAAGCTGACAGACTGTGAACAGTGAGGGTCTGCTAGAGTACTGTTCCAGCAAAAGTGGTTCTCCAGCAGCTCCTTGCAACAGCCATAGAATACCTCTTCTCAAAGGTTGTTTGCTGTACTGCAGATGATGTGGCATTGATGAAAAAACAAGACGCAAATGCTGCAATCTGAAAACACCAACTTTTTATTTAAGGTTAACATAACCATTCCAGTTTATAGATGATGTGTCATTCTATCAGAAATGCAGCAGTCTGGGGTTCATTTATCTCTCTTCTACACAATAGCACCTTTTTATTTTGATCTTCTTTTTCCATGTCAGTCTCATGTTTCATTTCTTGTTGAGCACTGGCTGATGTCATTTTTGATGCCTGATGACAACACTGATGGTGACAGTTCATTTCAGAGTTAATAATCTGAGAGCAAAAGGAACCTATGCCATTCTAACCTGAAAGTGAGGCATGGCTTTCTTTTCTTGGCTCTATATCCTGTGTCAGGAGGACAGTCTGGATATCCTTGAAGTGCTGGCAGCTAACTTAACATTTTCATAGGCACTCTTCAAGTTTCCACATCACTGTTGGTATTTCAGGCAGTTTAGATGCCTAACTGGACTCTGTATTTCACTAAATTTACCTCAATTAGACTGTATCAATATTTCACCACCATCTAAAAAATTCTAGTTACATTTTTTTATCAGAAGTATGAAAAAAATTTTTATAGTGGACTTCAAAGCAAAATCATCATTAGTACTAGACTCTGGCAGTGACATGTTATTACAGTTGCCTCTGCAGGCTAGGAGCACTTTTTCATGTAATCTCAGGTTTTCAGGCCAGAAAATTCTACTCTGAGACTGATGTGCTCTCCATGTAATGATGAGATGATAGACTCACAGCTAAAGCATGAGTGTTCAGCTTGGCTGGAATAGCCAGCTCCAACTGAGCTACAAATTGAGTAGTATGTCACACAAGAGTGGGCTTTCTCATTTTTTATACATACTTGATTTAAGTAAGTAAAAGTGAAGAAAATAATGCAGAGAGAGTGGCAGAGAAAAACACAGTCTAGATCTGATAACAGAGTGGAAAGCAATTTAGCAATCCCCCAGCTGCTCCTTACAAGAGGAGAAATAGTGTGCAAACCCAAGAACAGCAATTATGTCCCACTTGATTTTACTGCTAAGTCCACTCCTGAATTATCAAAACATTTCCCAGTCTAAGGAATATCTGGCATGAGTTCTGTGATTTTATTTGAACTTTACTTCATGTTTTATTTTAGCCAGCTTGCTCAAATTTGCATTAAGTACTTCTGGATAAAATCTCAGGGGTCTTTCTGCTGGCTGTAAGTAGACCTCATCCATAAATCTAGTGCCTTTTCCTGCAATGCTGTTTTGGAAGATAACTAAACTTAAAGGGGAAGGAATCTGTCTCAAGATGCAATTATTTTGTTATATCTATCTGTACTGATGGTTTTGGACACCAGGTTATGGGACTGTCAATAGATGCATCATTTTAAGGGATACTGTGAATAACCTGGGAGGTGGAGAAATACCCATGGAGAGATATTATGTGACAAATATAAATATAAATATATGTATAAGTCTTGAAAGTTTATTAGAGAGAACTCTTCCCCTTCAATAAAATATTGCTTTGTTATATTTTAAGTGTTTTCCTAAAGAGACTAAGATTCTAGCACTCATTTTTCAGGTTTCAGCTATGGGTCCAGTACAGCAACTTGAAATTTCAAGTAGATGTTAATTTTCTATTAATAATTCCTCAACATAAGGACTGTAAATTCTGCAGAACTTTATTCAAAATAGTTTAGAGGTAAGAAGACATGATGCCACATGGCAAACAGGTCACAAGGGTTAACATTTCTATGTGCAAATCCAGAGTCTGTAGCAAATGCTTTGCTTTTCTTACTGTGAATACTAAAACTCTGCTGGCTTAATTGAAAATTTGGCTTTTGTTCATTCCACTGTAAGAGAAATAAGTCTTTCTGGAGAAGGTAGTATCTTTTCTTAGATAAGTTCTTCTGCTCTTGCCTCACATTGCCTCTGTGCTGAGCTTACAGCTGTAAGAGCACATCCTACAATATTAAAAGAAGTCCTTTTACAGGACTATAAATATTCAGTACTTTAGATGTGAAGGTCAGCCAATGCAAAGGACTACTGTGTAGCTTCACTTAGATGTCAAACTTAGGAAATTATGTAGGTCTATGAAACTATGAATTATGCAGGTATATTTTCTTTTTTTCACTAGTCTTGAACAGGCTTTATTTGGTGTAGCTTATTTAGTAGTAATCCCAACACAAACCTTAGCAACTGGAGAGGGGAGAAAGAATGTGCAATGGAAACCAAAACTGAAGTGAAAACTCACATCCATCATTTGCAGAAATACCATTTCCGCTACTGCTAAGCACACTGAGTCAACAGCCTTACTGCAGAATTAAGGGAAAATTTAGCCTACTATGTGATGCCAAAGTAATGTTTAGCTGTCCGGGCTTCCAGGATATTAGCTATAAAATTAAAAGCTGGGTTAAACACTAGAGAGTTACTTTAATGTAATTAAAGCTAATAAAAGATCCAGTATTCTGTCAGAACAATGTGTGTCATCCAAGCAGTTGGTAGAATTGTCACTTATTAAGATTGCCTGACATTTCCCATTACAATACTAGGTGTGCAGTTCAATGATAGCTTCATGACCTTCAGCCCACAGGGATTACATTTACTCTTCTCTATGCCTTCCATCTGTTGAACTCTTTCAGAGATAATTACAGCCATTTTCAAGAACGAGAAAAAATTTATCCTGTAAGGGGAGTTTGATCCTTAAGTATATTTACCATTGCTTAAAAAAAAAAAAAAGGCTCTATGTTTGTTCTTGACAACATGATGTCATTTATACCAAGGATGTAACACTGGATACACATCTTTACACAATCAAAGTATTTTATTTGCTAAATTCTGATTTCAGTGCAGAAGGGAGGAGAAAAGTGTTGGGTCTGGAGCCTGGTGAGGGGTGACAGGAGCAGTGAAAGCAAGGGACAAAGGGAAAGTGACATTATGAGAAGTTGAGCAAGCTGAGGTTGGCAGTGGGATGGAAACTGGCCAGGTGGATTAAACTGGTGGTGAAAGAGGATCAGATACTACTAATGAGAAATAATGTGACTTGACACCAGGAGCTGCTCTGGCTAACTATGGAACCTGACTTTGCTCCCCACGGGACAAGATTTTTGGGATTAGGATACTGATAGGAGTCTGAGCAGAGAGAGAGAAAATCTCAAATGGAACCATCAGTGGTTGTAACACTAATTAAATACAAACAAGTAAAAAAGTCCTTGAGTTGTTGAAGCTGCTCAGGTATCTGGAATCAAGAGACTTATTTAGAGAGGAGAGATTAGGATTTGCTAGGCAAGAATATTGAAACTGAGATGAAGGGTAGAAGACAAGACTGGAGAAGAAAAATCCTCAGGGATTTTGCCAAGACAGAGCACAAGGTGTACACAATCTGGTCCTGGCAACAGCAGGTTGGTGTCTAAGAAGGGGCCAGATTCTGGGCCCTTCGGTGGGAGCCAGGTTTCCTGTGGTTTATCCTCCTTTAAATACCTTGCTTCATGCAGACGGTGATGGCTGCTTACCCTGGCAGCTTCTTCTCTGTGCAAAAGCTGAGCAGGGCAGACAACTCCCAGCCCCACAATCCTCTGTGCATATAGCAGGGTGTCTCGTGATGTAACTTTTGAGTTTGTTCCCAGTTAAAAACTTCAGAGTTTTTAAAAATTAATTTACACAAAGAAAAGTTCTTATGTTGTTATGGTTGCAGAACTCAAGAACTTTACATATTAGGTAACTCTAGCTTAAGGTTGTCTTTGGTGCAGAATCTCACCATCTGAAAAGCACGGATAAAAGTCCTATCTATCAGGAGTATTGTAAGGATTAATTGAGTATGCTTTGAAAAGTGGTATGTGGTTTTATCATATGTTTCAATTTATTTTACTTTTGATTGTAGAATTAAGTTAGTGGGATTCAAATGAGAAAAACATATGAAACTTTATCTCCTTTCTTCTAAAACCATATTATAAGCTACTGAAACCTAAAAAAAATAAATTGTAAAGCCTGCTTTGTTTTTACAAGTGAATGAATTTTTTTTTCCTATGCTGGAAAAGGAGAAGACCATATGCAAATATGCTTGCCTATTTGTTTGAAGACTTATCTGTATTTGAGCTTTCCTAACCTCAAAGTGGTATTCTAAAAGAAGCATTTATTGACAAGATCAACAAGCAATCCACATTTTTCAGTTTAACTTATTTAAAACGGCAGTATCAAGAAATATGAAGTGAAAATGTGTTTGCCTTTCTGTCTCTTTTCTAATTCACAGGAAAAAAAAAATCATGCTGACATAGGGGCAGTTAAAAGCTGTTATTCTCAGAGTCGTTGATTTGTCAGTCTGGCAAGTACTGCATTATTGAAAGCAGTAGCTCTGTGCATGTCACCAGCTTTGCATTTTTGGAATATTATTATTTATACTCTTTTTGTAGAAGTTTTGTTAGCCCTGTGGTGAGCTGGCACTGGCCATGTGAGTTGATCTGTACACACACTCCCTGTCAGGATTTACATTTACGTTTTAGCAATGCCTGTTGCTAGCAAGGAAACCAAGGCAATAGTACTGCTCTCTCTTAATTGGAGTACACTGAATTTCTGACATGTGTGTGTATAAGGGTTCAAAACTCAGTGTAGCACAAATTTGCCAGGGTTCTCGATTTTCACAAATTATTGCTTTTTTTATGTTATTTTGGAGGTGGTAAAGGAGATGGGGAACAGAAGGGATCAGTGACACTGCTAAAGATGCTTCTATGAAGACTGTTTTAAAAGAGTTGTGTGTGGGAGGGGAACAAGAGGCTGGGAAGTGCCAGTGAGCCTTGCTCTTTGTACCACAGTCCTGACAATCTGCACCAACATCATATTGCTGTGGATAGTGATTCCTCTGTAAACTATTCATTTGCTGCTCAGAGCATCAGTCAGAGCAAAGGGTTTCTTCAATATACGGGTTATGCAACAGCTCATGGAAAATGTTGTTAGGATGTACTGTCCTCAGAGGGTTACTAAATTGCTTCCCTGATTAAAAATAAAATCAAATATATTTTTTCTATCTCCTCTTTTGTGGAGGAAAAAAAGTGTTCTCCCAGTACAGACCTTGACATAAAACTGAGACATAAATATCTCTGGTATATATCAAGTTGAGGATCACAGTAAGGACCTCATGCTTCCTCTTTTCAAGCCAACAGATAAGTTTTTATTCTAGCATGCTTTTGTACCTACAAAGTATTTTTCCATATTCTGATTTCAATAATTTTGCAGGTAATGTGCTCAAACTTAAAAGTCTTCACCTCCAAAATAAATACAGAAGAGAAATATTGTTAGAGGGATGATTTATTTCCTTTGGCATATACTAAATTAAGATAGTATGAGTCAAATTCTAGATGAACAGATGTTTTATCTGCACCTTGGTCATTCTTCTTATTAAAGGCAAATTATAAATAGTTTAAAAATGCTTAGTTAATACATCAAAAGTTTAGCATATGATTATGATGACAACAGTATATATTCCATGTAGTTAGGTCAAACATGTCTCTAAATGGTTTGTTAATTGCTAATGATTGTCTTGAAATCAAGGTATTTTTAAAATAAAAATTTAAATAAATAAGCCTTTTCAGTGTAAACATTATATAGGGAGAAACAGGAGGTGCTGAATAACTAACACAGAATATTTCCAAGATGTCTGTTTTCAGTGGAACAACAATATATTTACTTTCTACATTAGTTTAAAATCAAAGGCATTTCAGGTGAAAAGAATGAAGACAATGAATCTATTAAGAATGAATCTCAGGTATACAAAATAAATATGATATTGATATTCTCCATCCCCAAGAAAAAGAGAGACCGGCTTCTTTATCCTTGGTATGGCTGCAAGGGAAAATGGCACAACTTTGCCATTTGACCATTAAAAAAAAAAAACCATTTCCAAAAAAATGCTTAAATTCCAGGGGAATGTATGAGAGGCAACATCTAACCCCCTGGGATCAAGCTCATGGTCCATAATCCTACCAGTAGGGCTGATGCTTGGGCCTGCTCAGAAAAAGCTTGACAAAAATCCTGCCCTATTTCTGCATGTAGTTGGAGTCATGAAGATTGAGGTAAACACTAAATTAAGGATCAGATTTAGTGTCTCAAATGTATGGCAACTTATACATCATTTAGTGACAGGTGATCAGTGTGCTGTTTAAAGAGATGTGTAATATTTAGAGGAAGCCTCCTTTTGCTAGTGGCCAAGAGATTAGAGTTCATATGCAGAACCAGGAGCCCTGGTTGCAGCATCATCCACAACTCCTTTAGCCTGCCTGAGAATTCCTTCCCCACTGGAGTGCCCAGACTCCACCTCAAGCCTCATTCCTTGGCACGTCACAGTGTTTTGTAGGGCTATGATCAGTTCTGTACAACGATCCCCCTTCAGTAGCACAGCTCCAGACTTGGCTTTCTGACCTCAAAACCACCTGTGGATTTTGTGTGAGGGAGGAGCTGGAAGGGAGCCTCCCAGGGCAGCGCTTCTGAGGGGGGCCTGAGTCATGCTCCCTTCTCGTGTGCAATCTCTGTAGCGCTGTGAATTGTGCATTCCTTCCCGCGCAGTGGCACAGCTCCCGCCACGACTCCCACCGCAGCTTTGCTTGGAGCCTGGTTGCTAGGAGATGGCAGCTCTGAGTTCAGGGCCCTCCTCACCACAGCCAGCTGAGACCCTGCATCCCAATTTCTCCGCCTCTTCACCATGCACAGCGACAAGTAGCCAGAGCTCTGGTCTCCCACTTCTTGTCCCTGTGCTCCAAAACACGTGGGCTGATGTGCACCGAGGTGCACCGAGCTCTCCTGCTGCCTCCTCCAGCCAGGCTCTGCCTTCTGGGCTTTGCCAGGAGCTCTGTGCATCTGCTCTGCAAGACACTTCCAGTTAGGGCTTCAGTACCCTCACTAGAGAGGCTCTGGAGGACATGTAAATCAGGGACAGCAAATCTGTGGGTTCCAGACAGCGAGGATAAGGACACCAATCCTGAGACACTCTGCTCAGCTGTAGGAGTTAGTCCTGTTTGCACTGTGCCCCTTAAACACAGCTTAGTCCTTGATGGTTTTGCAGAAGTTCTGCTGTTGAGCTCTGTGAAAAAAAATGAGTCTCTGAGTGAGTCTATGGAAGGAAGTATAATTCAGTTTTAGACATAAGGAGGCAGAACATCTGAGTCTTGAGAGTGTTAAAATTTTGGACGATGAGTTAAGCTATGTTGCCAAGATATAACTTTACTGTGTAGCTTATGATTGTTCTCTGAGAAAATAATATATTTTCTCTCATAAGAGATATCAATGACCTTTGGAGATAAAAAAGTAAGTGTTATTAAAGTTGAATTCCTGGCAAAAATACATTGCAATTCTGGCCGTTTGTTTAAGATTATTATTACTTAAGGAAATGCTTAGGAGACCACTTTGGCCAGCTTTCTTAAAAATGTAAAAATTTGCCTTAGCTCATAATACTGCCCAAGAGGCTCCATTCTTATTGTTTATGGTATTAGTTGTCTAATGGATTAGCATTCCATATTAAATATTAGAATTTCTGTTAATAACATATATCCCTTCTCCTGAATTTTTTCAGTTGTTCTTCAGGTGAAAGTCTCTTTCACCAATAAATACCTGCAAGACAAGGATGTCTTCATCTAAGAGATGCTGATAGTGTCTTCTTGAGAAGTGAAACCAACAATTGCTCTTAATGCATACAGGATTCACAGCCCTTTTTACTTCAACACAGAGAGTGAACACTGCTTGAACTATTTGATCTAAGAAAAAACTATAAAAAGGTTTCAGAAATTTTATAGAATTCTTAATAAGTTTGGTATATTTATGAACAATAAAAGAGTTGTGCAGTGGAGATATGCGCAAAATAGCAAAAAATCCTACACAAAGGGGAGGTAATTTTAGCAGATATTTTTTTTTTTTTCAGTTAACTACTCTGAAAAGGTCCTTTAAAAACAAAACTTCCATGGGTCCATTTTATTTGAAACCATTTTATTTGAAAACACTGAAATATATTTTGATTAGAGGAGAGTAGAAAGTAAAACCAACTAAAAAATTCAAGAAGCAAAGAAAATGTTGAAATACATACAGACTAAATCATATTTTGTGTCACTGAGGTCCCTATGGCAGGATGAGCAGTCACACAGCGATAGTTTTCCTTGTTTCCAACTACTAAAATGGGTTAAATCTTCTCTCGATGCTTTTCTTTATTTCACCTACTGTTGCTAAAGTTGCTACTGTGGCATTCTGTGATCATGAATGGAAGTGAGGTACTCTAAGCAGTAGTTACAGTAAGTACTGATGGGGAATAATACACTTTCACCTGAAGCATCTCCTTTCAAGGAAAATTGAAGGGCTGTGGTGCTAAATTTTGTTAAATATTGCACAATCATAAAATAGGCAAACAGAAAGCATTGAGGAAGCTCATGGTGTACAGACACTGCTGTTACACAGATAACCACAGTACTCAAGTCACTTTTGTGAAGGCATCCTTACTTTATGGCCTTTGTGTGGAAGGACACTCACCTAAACTTCTCCAAACATAAGAATGCAGTTTTATTCCATTCCTCTATTCCTTCTGTCATTTCTGAGACTGATACATCCAAATAAGTAGATGGGGCATTCTGTATTGGTTTATCTTATCAAGAAATATATGATTCTCTGACTTGTAAGAGTCACTCCAGTACTCAGGAAATGGCTGTTTCTTGTCCTTTCCCACTATTCTGGACAGAGTTGAGTTTTGAAGAAGAGCTCTTCAGGGTGAGAGGGTACATGTTCTCCTTTGAGAATCAGTATGGCTGGTTTGTGGAGCACAAATAAATGAATATTTTCAGATTTTTGGGAAACCTGTGTTCTTGCTTATTTCCATTGTTTCTTTTATGCTGATATTTGTAAATCTGAAATATATCTGTGCTTGTTTAACATGCTTTATACATTTGTAAAAGCAATAGATGTAGAATCTTAATGAAAAAGACCTTCACATGCAAGGTGAAATGTAACCATAATTCCAAACCTTTTCTTGTTTTTTGCAGGATGAGGCTGCTCCAGCTGACAAGCAGTGCAAACAGGAGCCAGCCCAGGTCACTTACTCAACATCAGCTGTTTCCAGCACGCAGGAGGTGTTGTACATCAACGGCAACGGGACCTACAGTTACCATAGCTACAGAGGGCTCGGAGGTGGGCTGCTAAACCTCAATGATGCTTCTAGTAGTGGTGAGTTTCCTCACAAATTGTGGCTGTATGTATATGTGCTGATGTGTATTTCCCCCTGCTGTACAGAAAGCTAGTCCATCGGGTTCAATAGCCACAGGCTGTTATCACATAATGAGCAGGAGCACAATCCTGTAAACTCTACTGCTGAGCAAAATCCTTGCTCTCTGCGTGCTAGTCTCTTTCCAGCTTCAAGGGATTAATACACAGTAGGGCAAGACTGAACCACAAGCCTCTAACAAAGCTGAGTAAAAAAATGCCAGGTTAGATCTTCACTCTGTTTGCATAACTTTATGGGACCTTATCATTACTGTCCTCTCCTACACTGAGCACAAAAGGAGGCTATTAGTATATTTTTGGCTCTAGATTCAAAACACTCAACTCCATATTGTGTAACACAAATGAATTGACATAGATTTGTCACATGGTCTCACCAGCTACTTTAATTTACTGCAGATAAGGATCTGGCATAACAAGTGTTAAAGGAGAAATCAGCATATTCATTTATACCCTACACTAAAAATGATAAGGTAAATATGTCACCATGAGGTTGTATGTCCCTCTGAATAAAAACAAGTGGTATCATTTATTTAGACAACATTCCTTTCTTCCTACATTGGCATGCTTTTGTAACATAAAAATGTAAGCAAATTGTAGTATTGTTTGAAATTATCCCTCATATTGATTTTGTACAAATGTAGAGCAATACCCTTCTGATAAAAAGGGTATTGTCTCTCTGTCAGAGAAATGCAATTCCTCTGGAAGCCTGAGGTTTTATTGACTCCCTGGACTGTATTTAAAGAAAAGTCTCAGAGGATGGAGAAATCCCTGTCTGGCAGGCCAGAGTGCCAGTTCAGATAGAGCAGCTGACTTAGGCTAGATGATAATTGCTCAGCTACAGCCTCTATATTCGGCATGCTCAGCAATTTTCAAAGTGCTACCAGGGCTGCAGCCTGCAAGGAGTTGTTGGAATGAGGTGTGCTGAGGACCTTCAGTCACATCTTCTTCCTCACCCCCTGCCTGCAGAATTCTCAAAGGTCTGTGGATGATTTGTGCTAAGTTTTCAAAAGTCTTTAAATACGTAATACTTTAGTTGTCAAAACTCTTTGACTCAGTGTGAATGATGATTACAATTGTTTCCATACACATGAAGAGCACATCTGAGGCACTGAATATGGTCTCTGATCAAATACTTTCATCACAGTAAGACAAGCTGTGGAAGTCTGGGTTTGTTTGTGAAAATGCACAAGAACTTTAAAATTGTCTTTTACATTATGCCCAGAGAGGATCTGAACCAGTTCCCACTGAAAACAGTTGGCTTTTGCTCTTTTGCCCATCTAAGAGGAGGATTAAGTTCCCCATGTGTTATTTGTCAGCAAAAGCCGTCAATATTGTCCTGGCTTATATAATCTTAAACTGTGAGGAATCACAACTGTTTTGTGTACTTGTTTTTCCCTTCAAACTTCTTGTAAGAGGATCCATTTTCATAACTCCCATTTTGCAGTGACTTGCAGGGTTTAGGCAAAAGTATTCTATGCCGCTTCAGCATGCAATTTTAAAAAATTATGTACAAATTAAATGCCATCTGTAGCATCACAGGAGAGGTTTGTTGGGAGCAGACAATAGGCAGCACTACCCAACATCCAACCACACGCATTTTTAGCCATCAATTTGTCTTGCATTCTGATTAGAAGCCACATCTTCTTTGTGCCTTTAACACAGAGGACTCCAGTGTTTTTTTCACAATTAAAGCTCAAGAGAGGTTTTTATACAGACATACGCTCAAACATTTCTTCTTCCTTGCCTTTCCCTACTTTCACTGGACAATTTTGGCTGTATGTCCTTTTATTTTGAAAAACCAGTAAGCCATTGCACTTCTCCCATATGGTTGCACAGTTGGAAGGTTGTGCCAAGGTGCCCATCTTCTCCACAGGGATCCTACGCGAGTCAACGTACGTAAGCTCTGGAAACCAGAGGTCTTTGTGTGCCAGGACTTGGAAACCAGTTGTTGATGCTGACAGTCTAGTTAGGTTGGTGATTTGTGATCCACTTGCCATATCAGGAAGATCATTAGGAAAGTTGTGGAAAGGCAACTCTGTCCATTCCTCAGTCTCATTGAGGCAAAACCAATGAGGAGCCAACCTCATTATCTCTCAGATATTAAGGGTAAATTGCTCTGGCTCTGGTAGCTGGTTTCCCCACAGGAGAAGTGGGAGGACTCTGAGGCCAGTGAGATCTGTCAGTCCTCAATGATGTGTTCATTGGTAGACAAGAGGAGTGGTTGGAGTTGCAGCTGACAGAGGTAACCGCTGCCCTCCTGACAGGCCTCATAGGACCCTTGTTTGCAATCATTACACTGTTTCAAGGATTCTTGTTCCAAACATATGCAAGGCTGTTAAAATGGTTAATGACACACTTCTCTGGAGAACAGGATATTTACTTGTGAATTGTTTTCAGGAGTGAAGAACTAATTTAGAAATGCAATTCCTTTTCAATATAGTAACCTATCAAATGTTCTTGTCACATTTACAGATGTTCTCCTAGGGTAAAAACAAATAGGCACCCCAGTCAGAATGCGGGTATAAACAAATAAGGTCGGGTTTTTTGTGTCCGCTAAAACAGAAAAAAAAGAAGTTGCAATAGCAGCAATAGCTATCTAAAACTTACTGCTTGATTACCTATTTCTGGACCTTCCCCCACAGTAATATAATAATTAATGTCCAATTAACTCTCTGTCTAGTAGTCCAGCTGATGTATGTATTTTGTATTCTGTGACTCATTTAATTTGGCTATTTCCTCCATATAAAGTTCACCCCTACTCTGACCTTACAGACGTGGCTGTCTGTTCGCCCAACTGTTTGGTGGCTCAGACTCAGGGACCTCTCTCTGCCTGCTGTTGCAATGCTTCCCTCCTCATGGGGAGGTCAGTCCTTCCACATGGCTAATTACAGAGCCATAATTAGCTCCTCACACAACTGCATGGGGCAAGCCTTCATGAAACTGCTCAATATGAGCAAACAGAATGTAGCAGCTTGTTCAATGACCCCTCCTTATTATGGGCGGGCAAAAAAGCACAGAAGAAAAAGGCTTGGTCTTACAGCACCAAGGTGTCCTTTCCCCCTACTTTTAAACATTTTAGGCCAATCCAGCTTGGCTGGAAATATTCACCAAGCAATCTGTGGGCTGACAGAGTCTCTGTCAGCCTCTACATGGGCTGGGGAGAAGCCTTTGGTCATGTTGTATTTGATTTGTTTAAATGGTAAAGGAGAGCTACTCTTTGAGAAGGGTGGATTTCCACAGCTCCTCTGTTCCTGTTACAGAGCTGAATGGAGAATCTCCAAGGTGCAATAGCTCTGTGAATGCAGAATTTGTCTGCCAGCTCTTAGCCAGCCACAAAAGCTTCAGCTGTCCTCTATTACAGCGACCCGAGGAGGTCACTGGGGTGAGAGAAGGACAAGAATCTTGTTTGATGATCAGAAGGCTGGATTTATTGATATATGATATATAATACATTATTACTATACTAATAGGAATAAAATGAGAAGTTGCAGAGGCTTGCTAAGCTACGAATAGAAAAGAAAGAATCTAAAACAAAGTTCTGTGTCCAGGGAATCTTCTTCCGAGCCTGCTCCTGTGATTGGCCCCCAACTGTACACATGGAACATGAACCAATCACAGGTGCATCCTATTGCATTTCACAGCAGCTGATAACAATTGTTTACATTCTTCTTCTGGGGCCCTTGCTTCCCAGAAGATGCACAGATCCCAAAGAAAGGATTTCTGTGAAAAAATGTCTGCGACAGTCCTCCTTCTATCATTCCTGGACTGAGCTCAGAAAAGAGTCCAGCTTGAGGGCAGGAGGGTGAGGACAGGAGATAATGTTGAGAGGAAAAGCTCTTGATACCACCAGGAGCTGTTGAAGTCCCTGCATGTAGCCTGGGCGTCTCCTGAGGCAGTGGGATTGGCTTGTCTCCCCATGTATTTCAGGCCAGGGGGCTGCTGTCTGCCCTCTCCTGATGACTGTCAGCACTCTCTGAAGTCATGTTGGGCTCCTTGGAGCCGTGGTCTTTGCAGTTGCTTCATTTCCTGAAGTCCATTTTCTATAAGAGTGTGCAATGTGTTTCTGCTGCCATAGCTGGGTTGCCTGGAGGTGATTTAGAACTTTTTTCTGCACCATTGTCTGGTTTTCTAGCCAGAAATGTCAGTCAGTTCCTTTTGTGTGTGTGTGTAAAAAGAGGGTATTTCAGACTCAGTGTTGGGCTGGCCATGCAGGATATGCCCTCATGTCACAGTAAGACAAAGTGTTGTGTCTCCATTTCTCTCCCCAGATCTGCAGCCTACCTCCACCACAGCCACAACTCAGCACTGCATCCCAGGCACCACGAACGTCCAGTCCCCTTCCAGCTCAGGTGAGTTCTTTGGCTGAATTCCATTATGTTCACACCATGGCAGAGCCTGGCAAGATCCTGGCAGGATTCTCTTTCAGCCTCCTCTCCCATGGGCAGGCCTGCAGACCATGATGGCCCAGCTGGTGGCTCAGGGACTTCCCCCATACTGCTCACCCCTCCCTGCTGGTCCTTCCAGAGGCTGTGCCCTCCCAGCTCTTCCCTGCTTTAGCCAGGCCTCCTACATGTGCCAGTCTGCCTTCCTGGTCCTTTGCATCCTGGTCCTGCAGATGCTGCAGCCCTGCTGGAGACAGGGGGGTAGCTGGGGGAACCTCCCAGGGCAGGTGCTGCTGACCTCCAAGGACCAGCACGACCATGCTGATCTGCAGCAGGGAGAGGAGTACTGAGCACTCTTGTCCACTTGCTCATGAGATAGCAGGGAAGGAGGGCACCTCGTTTCCACCTCTAAATATTTGTTCACGATGTAACCTTCTGTAAAATCTTGGCACTTGCGTGATTGATGGTGGTGATGAACTTGGTGATATTCTTGGTGGCAAACTAGGGGGAAAAAACCCCAACAGATGAGAATATCCAATATGTAGCTAGTTTTTAAGGTGCTAAGTGGGTTATTCACAGGTTGGCTTGCCAGAATGTACTAGTTAAATGGGATTTTTGCTGTGGTTCCTCTCTCCAGGTCTTCTTTATACCTCTATTCTTGCTCAGTTTTGTGTTCTCAGTGCTACCCTGATGACATCAAAGTGGAGAAAGGGGAAAGAGAACACAGTTTGTCTCTAACACAGAGCCTGGAGCATGAAGAAACAGATCAAAAGTGATAGATGTAGGAACCTGGGACAGTGTGTTTAATCCCATTTGAAAACCCAAAAGGTGGGGTTGGGAGAAGTTAAATGTTTTGACCTGTATTTTGGCAAAGGGGAACTTCTTGCTGGAAAATGCTGGCTGAATTTTCTGTTAAGACCTTCCCTACATTCCTCTTCCTCCTTCCTCATCCTCTTCAAATTGTCAGGTATGTGGCACAGGCAAGTACTACTCCATTCCCACCAAAGGGATGGAAATGGAATGTACTGGGCAGAATCTGACTTTCCTACCTCTGCACAAAGCTGAGGTGACAACTGTTAAGGCAACACAGTATACACCACATCATTAATCTCCTGTGGTGGATAGGGAGGATCTCATATAATCATTTAATCCCAGACCACTGTGTTTCCTGATCACTGAAAATGAATGATGGCTGTAGGCATTTCTGAGTTTTTCATATCACTTTCCTCAGGCAAGACAGCATTTTTTCCCTGCTGTCTAAAGTAGCAGAAGATGTGTCTTCCAGAGGGAGAGGTGTAGAAGAGAGAAAGGAGCTTAAAAGGTCCAATTCATCAGTCCCAGTTTTCTTGATTTCTCCTGGCACTTGAAGCAATACTTTTAGGCACATCTGCTCTATGTTTGAAGGCAGGAGGAAAAGAAACATTGACAGATACATAAAATCACAGTAAAGCATTCTTATTACAATAAATACATCTGATTCAGAAAGAAAAGGTAGCATACTTTGATAAATTCTTTTCTATTTTGTTTTATTGCAGTATATAAGTTTTTCAGTCAAACCTCTCCCCTAAAGCCATTCATGAGGAAAAAAGTGAAGAGGAGAAAATGTGCCATAGAAAAGTTACACACAAGAGATTTCAAAGTATGGGCAAATGTATTTTTCTCTAAATAAGTGTCACTGCTTTTTGCATTATCACTGCTGAAAAAGGTTGCTTAACTATTAAAAAATGTAGATGCTTAAGCACTACATAACACTTTTAAAAATTATTTTTTATTTTACATTATTATCTACAATAGTGATAACCATTTTGAGAGTCACTGACACATTTATTATTCTCTCAGTAGTTGTTAATTATAAGATTGGTAGCTACCCAGTGACAACATACAATTCTTAAGGGAATTTTGCTGAGACAGTTGGTAGTGTCTAAGCAATCAGTATCAACACATCTACATCTGATCCATATTTTGGAATTAGATATAAATCACGTTGGTAATGAGTAGTGCATGAGGCAGTAACTAGTTCCATTAAAGTCTTGTAATTTACAGAAAAAAGCCATTTGTTCCACAGTGTGTTTAGTGGTAGGCATTTCTAGCAGCTAATTTGATGAATGTTTGTCTAGCACATGAAGAGTGGGTTTTTAGAGTTTTCATATTCAGCCTGATGTGGTTCCAACAAGAACAATTGCACCTCACAGGGGAAATTAGGTCAATGTAACTGGACAGAGATAGTAAATCAAAAGTATTCCCATGTTAAAGTGTCAATCAGGTGGCCTAAAAAAGAGGCAGATGAACAATCTGTGTTTAGTCTTCTGAAAGAGTATAAAAGAAAGGGTTTGTCTCAACTTTGTTTAATCCACTGCTTGTGAGAATGTTGTGCTGTTACAGAAACATAGAAGGTGACAATTTCATGTTATGGCAGTAAGAGAAAGAAAAAAATGGAAATAAGTCTCGTGTCTTAATCTCTGTGATATATGCTTAATCTTTGCTTGCTCAGCAGACATTGTGGAACCTGATAATAATGTTTGCAACCAAGATTTTTAATAGTCCTGAAGTACTCCAGAATAGGAAGCAGTATGCTAAAATGTGCAGTAACATGTTGGAGGAACCTGACACTTCCAAATTCATTGCAAAAATATTCAGATTTCTGTCTTTACAAATATACACTTTCTCGTTCCTGTGAGGACTGGCATCTTAATAAATGAAGTTAAATAGACTAAAGAAATAGTAAAGAGTTATTAAAAGACATAGTGGTGAAGCTGTTCAGCTTTTTCCAGATTTAGTAACCTGTCATGATGGCTTCTGGATATAGATGGACATAAAGTGTCCTTAACCAGCTATTTTAAGCCTTCAAAATAGCCGTGATTTATTTTTCTGATTAAGGAGATATGGTAGGTGTGAATAAGGTTTACGTTTCCATGTTTCAGTAGCTGATTTGCATGAAATCACATGAGAAAAATCTACAGTACAAGAATGCAGTTATGTGTTGCACTTATTCCTTAGTTTTTAAATGACCAGGTATGACTGATGAAGCTACAAATAAGTTAAAATATTTTAGTTATTTAGCAGCCTAGCCCACCTTTGAGAATCTCTATTACTGCCTGTGAGTGTCTATCATAGCTATTAAAAGCTGAGACCAATATAACACATCCTGGGACTAATCTCTGAGTGAGGTGTTCTCCCAGAGATAGAGCTTGGGCTGTCATAGGTAAGCTTTAGAAGTGAGATGGAGGGGTCACGTAATGTAATTAAAGGAGCTAGAATCCTTATCTCCACATGAAGCATTGGATTTTTTTTTCTGTGCAGTTGTCTGGCAGCTTCCCTTCCTGAAAAGGCATGGGTGTTCTCAGTGTCCCAAAATCATAGCTATGAAACTTTTCTCTCTGTGTGTATTCCTCTGGGTTTTTCTCAGAGGGTTTTTTTTTGAGGGGGAAGGAGGACAGCAATGGGAGTTGTTAAGTACAAGGCAGGAATTGGGGAGTGAAGTAAAATCCCATTTTCCTGGTAAGTAAAAAAAAATAAATAATAAACCCACCAAGTAGTTTGAAGGAGCTGTGTACATTAAAATTTGAGATATCTTATTTTCTTTGTATTCAAGAGCTCTGACATAACAGAAATCTCCCAGACCGAGAGGATTTTTGGGCTGTGGTTATTCCTTGTGTATGAAGACTGCCTCCGGCTTTTTCCAGTACCTTCAGGATGCAAAGATAAATATTCTGAAGAATTAAAGAACTTTCTTCATGAAAGTTAATTCAGACATGTAGGAATACAGAGCCAGCCAGGTCTTCAGACTATGTAAATAACTGTGACCCTATAGACTTGTGAGGATTTATACACTGGTTTGTGCATGATGGATATCTGGTCCTCTCCAGATATCTAGTTTTCCTCTAGTCCTCTAGTTTTCCCTTCAGAGCAGTGCACCATCAGTTTGTGTAAGGAAAACCTGAGAGGTAGGACCAAGCACATTTCCATGTGTATTTTATTTATGAGTGACATAAACTGATATCCTATTCTGTCACTTAAAATCTGGATTAGCAATGAGAAAAGCCCTTCAGTTAAGATTTCATAAAATGAAATGATCTGCTGCAGAAGCTCTGTTCTGCCAGATATTTTGTGTGTGTGTGTGTGTGTGTGTGTGTGTGTGTGTGTGTGTGTGTTTGGCAGTGACATGAATGAAACTCAAGGAAAGAACATAAAAGTTAAAGTAGGTTCATATGGATCACAATGGCCTCAATGTGTCAGTGGAAGCTTTTGCACTTCTGCCTCAATAAATGTAGAAGTCTTTAATGACTGCCTGGAAGCATTCAGCCCAGCTGGCATTATGATTGATATACCATTCTTCCCTGTGCTGGGTTAAGATTTTATTTAAAAATATCCTCTGAACTTCTTCACAGTCATCATTTTCCAACAGCATGTGGTCACAACAAACAAATTCACAGAGCTAATTATGCTTAATTTATCCTCTGTACACTGGAAGTCATTTAAAAGTCAGTTCATTTATACTGGTGTAAAACCAGGTAACACAAGTTGTAAGGCTAAGTGCTGCTCATGCTAGTTGTGTGGTAGGAAATCAGATCTAATAGGACTCTTTCAGTTTGAGTAGTTTCTTTTCATTGTCCCAGCTCTGCTTTTATTTACTCAAGGGGAGGTTTTTCATTAACTTCAGTTTTTGTAGGGACATGGCAATCTCCACATTTTTTGTGGTCTCACCTGTACCTCTGCACAGGTGTATAAGAAAGAAAGTTAAATAAGGTTTATGACCAGATCTTCAGCTTCTGAAAATCAGGCATCTCTTCATAGTGCTTATGATTATGAGTCTGTGTTTTTGAATCTTATAAATTTTGTGGGATTATTTAGGGGAACCTCCACAGTATGAATTGGTGTGTTCTGTGTTCTGCAGTTGAGCATGCTAAATTTTAAAATTATTCCAGTCTTTGCTGGAAAATCTTGGCATTGACATATATTGTACTGATCAAATTGAGGAGTGACATTTTTCTCGTAGGAAAGCAAAATACATTGCTTTGGATATCTTGATCCCAATTTCCAGGAGAGTATTAAGATTAGGGTCAGGCTAGTCTGATTTTCTGCCTGCTGGAAGTATAGATTTCCTACACTGCCAAAATGAGAGAGCAATATTCCCCAGATTTGCTTAATAGGTATAGTTGCCATCTATATCCTTCTATATATGCTCAAAAAAGTCCTCAGTCCAATTCTACCTGTCCAAATTTACACTCCAGTAAGAAAAAAAAAAAGTGTTAAATGGAAATTTTAAACACTTCATTAAAGCACCATGCATCTTAGCTGGTTAATAACTGATTAAATAGCCAGGGAAATTCCACACAAAGACGAAGTTCATGATGGCAGATGTTTTGCCAATCACAGTAGCCTGCCGACTGCCCTCAGGAATGCTGTCTTCCATATGAAGACAGCATTCCTGAGCATTCCATGGTTTTGAGAATATTTTTTGAAGAAAAGTGCTAAGCATATTGCTGTGAGCTGCCAATACAACAGCATGGTGATTGCTGCAGAATCTCTTGTCAGTGTTCTGTCCTTACAAGATCCTTGCAATGTGTTGCCAGCTGTATGCAGCCCTCACAGATGACAGTGTGCTCCTCACTGTGGCAGCCAGATTGTCACCAGCCTAATCTCATTCATGAGCAGCTATTTATGTAAGTGATCAGACAGCATCAGGCAAGTCATGTGGATGACCATTTATCTACGTCTGCAAGGGATTCAATCTGGCCACATGCTGATTGAAGCATAAAATGTGAAAATAGCTGTCTAGAGAACATAAGTTGGATTTTTTGTGATAAAAATTGCAAGTGTGCATATTGCCATGAAGTCCACCATGGCAGCTGGAGCTGGGGAAGCACAGGAGATGAGCCTTCTGCCTGATCACCATCGTCAGATCCCAGGGCAGCGTTTGGGGTGCAAGTGGCTCACACTGTTGGAATATGCCCCTGGAGGGTAATTTTCTGCTGGCAGTGGACTTGCCCCTCATGTTCTGTAAGTGGGGTCTGTGATACATAAATATAAATGGCTGTGGTTCCTGTCAAGGCGACTGGTAACAGAACAATTATGGCTTATTTCTGCTGCTTGCACTCAGCTGTGAGCAGGTCCTACTGCTCTGCATTTGTATCTACAAACCTCTGAAACGTCTCTGGCAGCCGATCTGAAGCTTCTTTTCTTTCCCTTTGCTGTCTGCAGGTCCAACAGATCTCAGTATGAAGAGGCAGTTAGCAAGCAGCTCTGGATCCTCCAGTAGCTCCAGCTCCAGACCCCAGCTGAGTCCCACCGAGATAAACGCAGTGAGGCAGCTCGTGGCAGGGTACCGGGAATCCGCCGCGTTTTTGTTGCGCTCTGCGGATGAACTGGAAAACCTTATTTTGCAGCAGAACTGAGTCACGCGACCTTCACACCGGCCTGGTCTTATCTCAGAATTTCCACTAATGACATTTTGATTTCCCAGAGCACACACTTCAGTTACTGCACAGTCTTTTAGGAGAGTTAATTACCATAATGCCACACTGTTCTTGATCCATAAAGTGATGTGTTAAGGTGCTTCAAGTGAACTTCGACCTCTGGTGTTTCCGAGGTACTTTACTGTGTCCAGGCTATTGCTTTTGTTTTAGTGTGTCAGCATAAATATCGAAAAAGTGGCTAGAAATTAACTCATTCTAACAAGTGAAGGAAACAGAAGATGCTGTGATGGTTTTTTAAAACAAGTGGTTCAAGATCCAAGTGCAATATTAGTGGAATGTGATACTGACTCATTGGACTTAAAGCTGCAGTATATGGCAAAACATTGCCAAATGTCCTGTTGCTACAGGGCACAATTGCAATTAAAAGGATCTTGTATTTTAAAAAAATGTAATTTTTATAAAAAACGAAACAAAAGATTTTTGTTTTCATTCAAGATTTTTCATTTTTACTTTGGTAAACTTTTTCACTGGTCCTGAAAATGTTTTGAGGAGCTATTTTAAGTCCCCCCTTCCTCTCTTGAATCCCTGGCTGTGCCCTTCTCCCCAACTTCATATTCTTTCTACAACGAGTAATTCTTGATGCTGGATAATTTCCTCCCCTGTGTACTGTAAATTGTCATCTATGGAATACCTTCCAAAGGAAGTATGCATTTCCTGCATTCATGCCATTCTCAACTCCATTCTGTAATATATTGCAGCTTTATTAGCAATTAATAAAGAGTTGAGCGTTTTTTAAAAAAGACATATCGTTGAGAAAAAAAAAAAGATGATTTGATTTCTTATGGTGAGCTCATCTGACTCCATGATCACTGCTGCTGTCTTATACAAGTCCCTCTAGTTGTGATTGGATGTAGATGATGAATGTTAAGAGGTTGCAAGTGACAATCTGAAAATTTGCACTCTTGTGTGTATTTATTTTTTTTCCTTAATTTAAACAAAATTCTTAACAAGGAAGGTCATTGACACTTCTGGTATAATTTGTATAATTCCCAGGCCTAGCTAAAACCTGTACAAAACTGTAAGTCGATGCAGCTGCAACTATAATAAAACTCTTCTCTCCCCTTCCCCACTCTTCCCAACCCCTCTATTTCTTATTTTATAATATTGATTACACATTAATGGTGTTTTCTTTGTGCACTATGGCAGGCTTCTTTTTAAGTATATAGAAAAAGGTACTTTAGTTTATGCTTATTGTACTATCTGTTCTGTTGTTTAGCTTTTGTTGAATAACAAGTTTCTTGTGCATTCCTAAATTTGCCTTATTTCATGTACAAAATTTTATGTAATTCCGTTTTTGACAATGAGTTTAAGGCATCAGTGATATTTTATATCTACTTGTTACATATAGTTTTCCAAGTAATGACTGTGATTGTGACCAAGTAATGTGCACTTTTTCTTGTAACTGTGGACATTGCTATGCTTTTTTTTCTCTAGTGTTTCTAGAATTACTGTTGCTTACAGTTATGTAAAAGAAAAAGAACTTTTGTGATACTGTTGGTGAATATTAATGTGAAAAAGCCTATGAAATATGAGTATTTTGGAGGTACATAGATACACAAACATCTCTAAGTTGTGGACTCATGTTCACATATTTAAATGAGAATTCAAAACCTGAGGGCTGGAATCATTTCCTCTGTTTTGTTTGGGTAAATAAACAGATTTCTGTGTTTAAATACATGATTGTGAAACATTATAACATTTAAATGGAATGGCATTTAAGGCTATAACTGTAATGGTCTTTAAAGAGGGAAAATGGCCTTCCAGTCCAATTAATGCAGCCCCTCAAATATTGTTTCTCAAAATTACTTAGTAAATCCAGTAGGATTGAGTAACTAGCATATATAATTTAAAGTTGGCTGGAGGTAACACCATTTTGCCACTCTACATTTGTTCTTAAAAAACTATTGGATGTCTTTTTAGAGGCCCCTGTTCTTGGATATGAGAATATTGTTGCAAATCCTTACCAGTTGTTGCCTATCACTCGGGAGGTGCATTTGTTTCTGCTCAGCTGAGCAGCCTCACCACTTTTCAAGCTCTTTTGCTAAATCCAGGTAAGGAAAAGAAGCTAGAGGACAAGGAGGTGAGAAATTTAATTCAGTTTTCTGTCCTCTGACTGCTCTTTCTTCTCCCTCAATTACTCCTTTTCTTGAGGGAGAAGTAGGAAAGTTTGGGGTCACCATACAACCTTCAAGGCCCATGAGTAGTTTTTCCTTTTTCCAGGTCTATTCCCAGCTTAATTTGATAGCTCACTGTGTCTTCTACACTATGTCTTCTACACAGATCCTCTTCTTCTGGGTGCCTCCTCTGGAATATTTAGGGTCTCCTTCAATCATAGGAGCAATTGATGTCCTCTAAAGTCTTATACAGATACTTAACTCTTTCCTCAAGTGGTTTGTCTATACCAAATTCCATCAGACAGATGGGAGTTTTTATTCTAGAGCTGTTTCTACCCCTAAGTACTGGGTTTATTAATTTCTTCTTTGGAACAATCACAGATTCAATTATGGCTTTAACTTCCTCTTCTAAGAGGGTACCGACATTCAGACCCATCCAGTGGAGGAGAGACCATAAAACTGTCCATTTTTGTGTGTGAAAATCTAGATCCAAGCATTGCAATGACATTTGTCCTCTTGAATCCAGGTCTCAGAGCCCCCTACTTTGTGTCTGCTTTGAACCTTCTAAGGCAGTAAAAGCACAAGGGAGAACATCTTGCTCAGGCACCCAGAAACAACCTCAGGGTTATTTCTTTCTCTCATTCACATCTTCTGTAACAGAGGCCTGGTTACCTCAGCCTAAATATTCCTGTTAGGATAAGGCCAGTTTCTTCCAGCATGGGACATACCCAGTGTCCCCTGAATATGGCTGCTTAAGGCTGCCTTCAGAAAAGCATTACACTTCTATCCAACATCTTTATTAAACTAGTGCTTCAAGTTTGGTGGGTGTCTCGCCACAGAATTTCATCAGTGCAGACTGGCAGGTGCTGGTCCTTATTGAAACAGCCTCACATCTTCCCAACCATCCTGGAGTTACTCTGTGAGTGGTCCTGTCAGACCTCGAGTCTCCAAGGGATTGTTGGGCAGGGAGGGATGGTGGGAAAATGTCATAATGCCCATAAACTTCCCTACAGAGTTAAGTACCAAACCTGACCATGGTCAGAGTGTATTGAGCCTTCTTAGGATTACATACACACTGGGAAGACAAGTCAGTTATCCATTCTTCTCTCCCTGATTTCCAGGGTAGTTTTCATGGACAGCTGTGGGTAATATCTTTAGATTCAACTTTGGGTTGTGAGAGTGGACAATCAGTCTAGCTTATCAACTAACCAGATTGGTTTGCTGTTTTCAATGCCTGCTATGAAACTGGAGTCAGAACACATGAAAAGAGATCTGGAGTCAAATGTTTTTTATCCAGATTGGCACCTTGCTGCCTGTCATTGAAGTATGCCACCACCATACCAGCCATGGTGAGTATCAGAAGCTACAGAAAGAATATTCAGACGTAAGCAAGTATTTGACAGTTCTAAAGCTGCCCTTCCTCTACAGAGAAGGAATTTTCTGGATGAGGGAAAGCTGGTGAACATGTACGTGACTGTGGCTATAAAACTAATTGGAAAACAGAGTTATACTAAAGTATGTGGATATTTTTGCTGTAATGGCCTGAGTCACTGCTGAATACAGTGTAGGTGGAAGTAGGTTTTGTTGGTAAAACTCCATTGAAAATGAGGAGCAATTTTATTTCTTCAAAGTGCCTATCACTGTGTTAAAAGACTCCTCATAAATTTGTTGAAGCTCCTCTGAATCTGGCTTTGAAAGGTTTGTGAGGCATTCATAAAGAAGATGATTTTCTATGTAAATAAAAGCTGATTTTGATAAATCCTGAAGTCAGGATCTAGTCCGGGCTCCACCCACTATTGAAAAACACCAGTGTGTGAAAAAGTATTGTGAAACAATGGGAGAATGGGAGAAATCAAGCAATGTCATACAGGTCGTAACTGGATTAAATATGTAAGAATATAAAATGTCTGTGCTGGACAAGATCAGCGGTTCACAGCCTTGTAACCTGTCTCTGAATAATGTGTAAAACAGATAAAGATGTGCTAGATACAGCAGGCCAGAAGAATAGAGCAAGCCTATGGCAAGGATTTCTGAATGCACATCCATGGCCTACGAGAGCTTGAGGCTGTGGTGGGCTGTCCCTGCCTGGCAGGTAAATCCCCACCCACACTCCCAATCCCTCCCCACAGTGGCGCAGGGAAAAATCCAAAGAGAAAAAGCAAGGGAAAAAACTGGGTCAGGCTGTGTAAGTGAAGAATGAAAAAGCAAAAGGGATGCAGAGGTAATCCCTCATCACTTCCCACCAGGAGACGTGATGCCCAGCATATCCCCAGGCTATTTAGAGTGTATCCTAAGTACAATTCCCACTTCTTTTTGCCCAAGAATGATGTCATGTGGCATGATATATCATTAAAAAATAGCAGGAATAAAGAAAAATGGGTTGCTTGAGGCCATGCAACCTGTGAATGCCTGGGTCTGTTGACCCCTTCCCATGGTCAGAACTAAACCAAATGTTGTATAACAGGGTGCAGAAATGGGTTTTCTACCTCTTCTCAAATTACTTAAATGTCTTTTTCACGACTGAACGAAGGAGCACAAAGGAGCTGGAAAGGCTGTAAAATTACTGACTGCTTTGTGAGTAGAAACTTTATGTTGTGCCGCATAATTCAGTTGATTTCCTCGAGTCTGGATAAAGATATTCTATGCAAAATTTTTTGCTCCTTTTTCTAATGATGTCTGGAAACACAGTGTAAGAGTTCTAATTATTGTGACTATATATAAAACCTTTTTGTAAGTATATCTTTGCTGTACTTAGCCAACTAGGTGTAAGGAGAGCTGGGAAAAGGATCCAGCACATAAATAGGTTTGTCTTCCTCTTCTTGACTTAGCAGGGAGGTAAATTACAGTAGGTAATTAAAAAGAAGCCGTGTTAATGAATTTTCAAGATTTTCCAGAAAAGAAATTAAAATTTTTCCTAATGCTCCCCTGGAAACTTGTATCAGATAATTTTTCCTTTTTTCCTGCGAGGCTGCTGTTTTGTTATTGTAGAGTCACTAATCAGTTCTTGGTGCTGTTTATTTTTGTGCATAGTGGAGTACTCATAGCAGGAAAAGCAGCAGGAAAAATTGGAAAAATAGGAGGGATAAATATCATTAATATTTCCAACATGTCATTGTTTAACAGTTTTAAAATTATTTTATTTGTGGTTCCCAGATCACAGTGCTTTAGCACCATGAGCTTGACCTATTTATTTCCTCTCATATTTTGTAGGAGAAATAGCTTCTAGCTGAGAAAAGCTCTTACTGCCCTGGCCAGCAGGCAGCCTTAACAATGTTCATTTGCTGCACCTGATATTTGAAAATTGCAAGCTACAAGGCATACTTAATTCTCAGCACCATTCTCTAATAGTTAGAGGCACAGGCTATTTTTTAAATGTCTCTGTCCAATCTAATTATACTTTATTAAGCCATATATTAATTGAGTTAAACAATTAATAACAATAGAAATGAAATGAGGGATTTAATATAAATCCTTAATATCTAGCATAGAGTTGGAAAATTTGTCTCAGTGCTTAAGTATAAAATCATATGATTTGTCCTTTTAAGCAAATTGCTATTAGTATTGTTTGTTTACAGTTTATGGAGTCCAGATCTCTTCTGCTATTGGGGGCAAATCTCTATGGCATAAATCCACTCTCTTGTTTGGACTCAGGTGTCAAGAAGACATTTAGTGTCCCTGCCATTTATAATTCTGCTGCCTCACAAACATTGATGATAAAGGGCTGGAAATCATGGTCAATTAAAAAACTACCACGTGGTTATTGACTAAAGTTTAATGGTTCAAACACTAAATCATTTACATTCTGGTAGAGTCATATAATCAAATAATGGTTTTGGTTGGGGGGGGACCTTCAAAGCTCATCTAGTCCAACATCCATGGGCAGGGACAGCTTTCAATGCCCTGTCCAACTGGGCCTTGAACATTCCCGAGATGGGGCATCCACAGCTTCTCAGGGTAATCTGTTCCGGTGCCTCCCCATCTTCATTGTAAAAAATGTCTCCCTTACATTCCATATAAATTCCATATAAATTTCAGCTTAAAATCATTGCCCTCATTGCCCCTTGTCCTGCCACTGCAGACCTTGGTAAAAAATAACTTTCTGTCCTTCTTACTTATCAAAAGGCTGCTCTGGCTGCTCTAGAGCCTTCTTTTCTCTCCAGCTTCCTAAGCATTTGCTCATAAGGTGGGGGTTCCAGTCCTCTGACCATTTTTGTGGCTCTCCTCTGGACCTGCTCCAGCAGATCTGTGTTTGGGGAACTCCAGAGTTCCTTGTGTGGGGAATTCCAGAGGAGGCCACAATTTTCATTAGATGGGCAAGGATGTGTCCATCTTTCTGGCCTGCAAGAACACATTGCTGGCTTGTGTCCAGTTTTTCATCCACCAGTATTCCCAAGTCCTTCTTCAGTCCCAATCCACCTATTCCCCAGCCTACATTGATACTGAGGGTTGCCCTGTTATGAGCTCTGTGTGGTGCTACATAAAGGCCCTCATTCCCAGTGGCCTTTTGGCTGGGTGCTGCATTCCCTGTATTTTTGGGCTCAGAAGTTTTTGGAAAATCTGTGTGGAATGCTACAGCTTAGGTATAAGTGTCACTGTCACTGGGACTTCAGGCTGATATTTTAGAACTTGAAAGAGAATTCCACTGCCAAGAAATTGAGAGAGAAATGTAGTTACTAGCTGTCTCTCTGTACATTGTGCTAAGATGGTACATTTTTAGGATGTAAAGCAGTGAAAATTTATCTTCTTTGCTTAAAAAGGGCCATCTGCCCATCCTTGTCATTATAAAAGAACACATTTTTATTTTCTTCTGCAGGGGAATATGAGAATACTAACAAGAGTACTGAATTTTATCAGGCTTCTCTTTCTCCCCACCAATAAGAGAATGTCATTGTTATGGTAATACAGTGTGAATGGCAAAATATGATGACAGAAATCGAGTAGGCATTGGGTGTCTGGATGAGCACCAGGCCCTAAAAGGACTCTGCAGACTGAAGTTACTTGAGTCAAGACTCGACACATTTTGAGAGGGCACACTTTTTGTTCACTAAATTTTTATTCATGAGCTATCAGAAACAGCTACCTACAAATTATGCAGATCTTGTCCCAGGCTGTGAATAAAAGTTACTGGGGCCACTCCTGAATGGGAAAATGAATGGAACTTATTGAGCAGCAGATCTCAGGCTAAGACCTTTGAAAATCTCTATAAAAATGAAAGCATTCACCTCAGTCATAGCTTCAGGATTTGGCAAACGTCACAAAGAGTGTGCAATTGTCACCACCCAGTCAGCTCCTGAGCAGTGATCCTGGCCAGCTATCCCTCTTTTCCGTCCCTCAGGTTATATATGGAGCCATATGGTGTGTGATACCCCTCAGGCCAGCTGGGGTCAGCTGTCTGGCTTCCTGTGTCCCCCAGCCTGCTCCCTGGTGGGGTGGGATGAGAGGCTGAAGGATCCCTGGCCACTACAAAGCAACAACTAGAACACCAGTGTGTTATCAACACTGTTCTCATTCTAAATCCAGCCACAGCACTGCAACAGCTACTGGGAGGATTAACCGTACCCCAGCCAAAAGCAGGACAGTTGATAACACATCTTTAATTATAATAGCTCTTCCAGCAACCCAAGCTGAGCTGGGGGGCCTGCAACATGTACTCTGACCATAAGTTGCTTTCTAGAAGGCTGACAGGTCTAGGATGCAGGTTAAAAGCTCATTCATAACTGATTGAGACTCCTCCAATTAAAAAAAAAAAATGTAAACATTTGGTTTGGGTGCAGCAGACTCTGTGTTCATCCACTGAAACCTGCTAGCTAATTTGGTATGTTCACTTGTAACATTTAGTTGCCAAATTGTAGATTCAGCTTGAATGCTAAGGAATGGTAAACCACTCTGAAGTGGGCTAGTTGTGACAAGCAGGCTTACTGTGGTAGCTTTGCTTCATGAATATTTCACTGTTGTTGAATTCAGCAGAGACCAGACTTCTTCCCAGAGTATTTTGAGATACCAAAATAATGTAGTGATCTTGTCTCATTTCCTTCAAGAGTGACAGCATGACATGCTGGAGGTGTGCTGTGTAAAACCCACACTTGTCAAAGAGGTTGTATTACCAATTAAGAAGTTTTGGTTCTGTTCTGCAGATGGCAGTGCTTATCAGCCAACGCTCAAGTAAGACTTGGGTGATCAGCCCCTCCAGGTCAGGGGTCCACAAGGGCTTTCCTGTGGGTGTTGGTGAGTCTGACTAAAAAGTTCCATCAAGTCTTGCCTGACTAGAAGTCACTTACAGGCTCCTTGAGGTTAACCCTGTACCATGGTACCTTCCTAACCTCCATGCTGTGTTTGTTCTTACACTCCCTCTTTACTGAATTTGCAGGGTTGGAGTTTTCACTAAAATGAAGTGCATATTCTTAAATATTTTTTGCTTCCATCTGTGCTGAGGAATCCTTTTAATAAGCCTCCATTTGTTTTTTCATCTTAACCTTTTAAGAATCTAGAAATTTAGTTGTAAACATAAATGTCTTAAAGACTGAAGAACAGATTCAAAAATATGGATTGCAAAAATAATTTTAAAAATCCAGAATAGATTTGCCTGATTCCTGAAGTTTAGATTAAGAACTTGGCAGAGATCATGAACAAAAGATAGACAAAGGAAGGTTTAGAGTTCTAATAAGACTTTGAACTTATTGTTCTCACTGAATAGCAACATGCCTTTTCATGTGATGTGATGGGGGTGAGTTTGGGTTTTTTTTCCCAACCTTTAAAGGGCTAGGATGAATAAATAAAAAAAACTCCAAGCCAACCAACCAACCAACCAAAAAACCCACCACAAAACTTTTAATAGATGCCTTTATTGGGAGCAGGAGAAGTGTTCAGGAGGTCATTAGGCCAGCAATCAGATTAAACTTTTAAACACTTCTACTTTACTCTTAAAATGCAATGTGCCTGTGCAGGCAAAAGCCTGAAAAACTGAACACCCTGCCTGGCATTAGCACCAGGCTTGCTGCTTGAAAGGTGAGAGAAAACTCACGTCATGCTGTAATTTGCAGCAATTCTGAATGGATGCAATCCTTGTTAGCACAGGCACCCGATTGACTATCTGGCATATCACAGTTCCTTTTAATTGATTTTCCAGGCCATTTTTGTTTTTTCCCCAGAAGGATGAAACCAAAGCCATCACAAAAATGGACATGGCTGAGAGTTGTGCTTTGATGTGTGTGACAAAAATATCTGAGTGGACTGCTCTTAGACATAGCAAATGTGTGTGGCATTTGTTTTCAACCTCTTTCTTCAAAGGAGAGTTTATCATTAATTTCTTTAGAGAATGTCACTTGTCAGTCACTTACCCACCCCATTATTAGTGTGTCCTACTGAAGGGCAGGAAACCATTCCTGGAAGAAGAGAAGCTGGTGTATTCCACAGGCATCAAAAAGAAATTTTGGGGGCAATGACAGAGGTTTTCATTTGCAGCACATCCAAAACAAGGGGAGTAATATCTGTGTGGCAGCATATAGCAAAATTAACCACCCTTTTAACCAATGGCATCCAATTATTTAAATAAAATTCTGTAATTTTTAGTTTTTATTTAACCACTTTATCTCCCGCTCCACCAAGAATTTTCACAGGTTGCTGTAGCATGACACCTACTGGTAGATATAACCAAAATAAATAGATGCAGCTCCTGAATGATGAAAAAAATCTGCCAAGAATGGGATTTTTGTTTCCCATTGAAATGATTACTGATGTATGTCCATTCACATGGGGAGCACAATCACTGCAGCTTGCAAAAGGAGGGGTTGTGTTCAGACACAGCAGTGTCTGCAAGGGGCAGCTGCAGCCTGGTCAGTGTGGCCCAGGGCAGTGTGGCATCCTTGGCTCCTGTGCCCTGCAGTCCAGACAAGCCACTTCATTTTAGCTTTGGCAGGAGAACTGTGAAGGCAGAGCTGCTGATTTAGCCCAAAGCTTTGGAAAGCTCATCACGGACAAGCAGCTTCCACAGTCGTATCCTACAAGGACTGCTGAAGTTAAGCCTGAGTTTCTTTCATTTGAGGTAATGTAGCAGTTGATGGAGTTTTCTGAAGACACCAGGGGTGGACTGAAGGTGATCACACCCAGTGATCTACACTGAAGTAGAATCACACTTTCAACCCTTTTATGTGGTTATCATCATCAGGGGGTTTGTGACTTGCACAATTTCTCACCTTATATAATCTGTTTCTTCCACACAGAAAACAGATTTGTAGGAACTATAATCAGTACTTGTGGGGTGAAATTAAAATAACATGTTTTACCACATCACTCCATCAAAGGGTGCAGAATTTTCCAAGGTATTTCTAAACCAAGCAGCTTCCTGGCACCTTCACAAAAAGCAGGATCTTTCCTCTCCTCAGTGCTAACTCCATTGGATTGTGACCTTTCCCACTCAGACCCACACTGGTACTCCTATTACCACCTGGAAAGTCACCTGCTTCTCTGGTGTGTCCTGTTTCAATATTGAACAGACTTTCCCTATTTGACAGCACACCAGCAGTGCTCTCACGTCTCAGGATATGGTTTACCAGTGAGCTATTATCCAGCTCAAGCTTTTGAGATCCAGTCTAGGTTTTCTCCTCTAAATAAATTACCACAACAATGTCACTTACCAAATTGTCATCCCTGTTAAGTTCTTCCACTGTGCATAAATCCATTTTCACACTGCACAAAGCAGAATCAAGAAGCCTTTCCATCAGTTTCCAAACTGTATGTCTGGCCAATACTTCATAAATCATTTTATGTCACTCAAATATGAATGAGACCTTAGGTATGTGGATAGAGAAAGAGAGAGAGAGGAGCAAAAGGTAGTAAGGATACCAGCATTTCTTATTTGTTCTTAGCACATAAAAGGAACTTTTTCCCTATTGCAGTTTCCAAAGCAGTAAAACAGATGGCACAGGTTCCTAGTGGAAAAAGTACATTTTGCTTTAACCATTTATGAAAACTTCATTTGGAGATATCAAAGGTTTTTTTTCACGCAACTATCCTTTTAAAAGCTGCAGTTGTATCTTTGACACATTCAGTTGGATTTCACCTGGAGGAACTTCTTGCATTAGCTAGAAAGGTGTATTTTTGCATTAGCTAGAAAGACTCCTAAGCAGTTATCCCACAGCTTTGTCAGGGGGAAAGTGCAGATCTGAATTTTTTGGTTAGATCCCTTTTTGCTAGAGCCGCATTGCCTCACTAGTTTGTGCACAAGGGAAAAACATCCCGACCACTCCTTTACTTGCATTTTCTTTTTGCAAATGAGGCCTTGCTCTTGCATTTTCCTTTAAACAGTAAATTACCTCCCACCTGAGATAAGACAGAAGCAGGAGCCTTCTCATTAGATCAACCTCTCCTGAGACCTGTAGCTGATGTATTTACTGTGCATCACAGACAACAGAGGCTGAAGCAGGAAATTGGTCACCTAAATCTTTGCAGAAAGAGATTGGGGATTTTCCATTAATTCACAGCAGAAAAGGTGATGTCTAAGACATGTTTTTCCTTGAAAAAAAGCTTAATTGGCTAATTATAGCTGCAACTCCATTTCCACTATCATCTTTTCTCCTGGGTAAAATTTTCTGCCAGCTCACACAAAGTTAGTTAAAAGGCAGTACATCTCAAAGAGCCAGCTTATCAGCTGCTTTGTGGTTATGAGGAATCCTTTCCCAGTACCATCCCCTATAGTAATGCTATTTACAACCTCAAAGGATGGCTTGCAAATTCAGTGAACTGCCCATTCAACACCATCCACATCCCCATGCACTGGCATTGCACCCCTCAGACTTAGCAGAAAAGACAGCTGCGACTTTAGATGTCCTGAATGTCTTCTGAGCATGGTGTGAAGGACCTGTCTGGACTTAGGCATGGAAACAAATCTAGGTATAAAAAAACATGGGGGAGAAAAAAGAAAAAAAAGGAAACTAATTCCATTTACACATCTACATGTAACTCTATGTAAACACCATGTAGGCTGCATTTTGATTCATTAATCCTCTCTTTTCCTGTTAGGGTTTTCCCAGGTTGATGGCTTAGTAGCCCAAATCCAACCTGTGATGTGCCATTTCTGTAGTCCCCTTTCCCACCCTTTCCCCTGTGTCTGGGGCAAGAGGGGAGGGAGCTTAGGAGGAGGCTCAGTTCTGTGCCCCCAAACTCAGAGCATCCCCACCTGCTTTTGCTAGGCGTGTGGAAACTTTGCCCTTAGGGATCCCAGGCTCCTGATACAGCAAAGAATTTTTTAACCTCTGTTGAGGCAATGAAAACCTTAAGCGTGTCCTGAACACAGGAAATCTGGTGTTTCTTTTCTTCGTGCGCCATTATGTGTGTAAGAGGAAGGAGTGTGGATCAACAGCTGCCTTTAGTCACCGCAGTCAATCGGCTTAGGAATGTAATCATCCAGAAAAAGGAAGGGAGGCTAAACTGCTGTCACTTGCTGCTAATAAAAGTTACAGCATTAAGCAACAGCAGGAGACAGGCCTTTGTTCACTCCAAGTGTCTGTCTCTCTGTGTGCCTTACACTGTGGCAACACCCTACACTGAGAAGGGGCCTTACAATGGAACAAACTTGGAGGAGACATTTCTTCAACGTGCTACTCTGACATTCATTTCCAGTCTCCCTGCTACTTTGCTGAATATTAATGGTCAAATAAAGCTTCCCTGTCCTCCACTGTCTAATTCTGTATTGTTAGGCACAATCCAGTGGTTTTGTTTCTTAGATTTTTGGGGGATTTCTTTTTTAAACAGCAGCTGGTTGGGTTTAGCACAGTAATTACTGTGTGTCATGCATTCAGCTAAATGGCTGCACTACAGGACTAAGCAGACAGGCTGTGAGGCAGCAAATCCTTACTTAAACAAAAGAGAGCTTTGATAAATACTAATATTGGCCAGGAAAAATATTAAAAAATATTTGCAACCAAGTATGGGCTTAGTTACTTGACAGACACCATATTTTAACCTGCATACCCCTTTGAATATATTATCTCTCTCAGTTTTCTCAGTTTATTGGGGATTGTGTGTTTGAGGGCGTGGTTAGCAGAGTTTAATTCTCACACAGTGAGCATTAGGAAGAATGGTGGAGTCCTGTTGACCCAAAGAAGAGATGAATATTAATTCAGACTTCTGCATGCCCAGTGTTGTTAAGTACTGATATGGAAAATACCTTGAAGGAAGAATTGACCTGATGCTCAGATCTTTGTGTGCTTTCTGAGACCATGCGACTATGAACTGCAAGAAGGGCATAAAATCATTTCAGCTCAACAGACACTGAACACTTACCAGGAAGTAATTCCCTGTTTCAATAATTCTAATATTAAGGGATGAAGGAAGAAAACCAAGGCTAAGGCAACTGATCAAGTCATGAAGAAAAGTTCAACATCTAGGTACAAGACATGAAAAACCAAACCTAACATCCTATCCAAAACAACAGTCTGGTTGACCTTATGGCTATTGCTAGTTGCTTCTATGAGGAATCCCAAATCTGATGTATTTTCTATATACCTTACAAACTAGGAAAATATGAAAATGTAGCTATAGCTGTCTATATCATGGAAATTATGATAACACTGAAGCTCTTGAACTGGGAGCAAAAAAGGCTGACCTTCCAATACAAAATGATAAAAAAGGAAGCGGTATTTTAGCCTGTCAGTGGACAAAGTAAGTTTCTGAGACTTTAGCTTAACATTTATGTTTCTTTTTTTCTCTTATAGTATTGTGTAACATCAGCAGTATTTGGAGAGCTTGGGATGACAGTCTATGAAGATTGATTTAAGCATTTTTCCCTCTGAACCAGCTGCTGTACTCCACTCTGTATACACTGGAGGCATTTAACAAGTGCCTAATGTAAGCCAGCATTAAGTGTATTCAAGATGTTGGGACCAGCCCCTTGACAGAAAGCTAAGTGTGACATTTTGGGTAATGCCAGACACTTAGAGCACACTTTGCTGCCCTTCATGATGAGAAAGTCTTCTCTGTGTGGGTCAGAAACCACAGCATGCCTTGAATGCCCAAAGGGTGATTCAAAAACAGCAACCAAAACTTCTAGTTTGAGTCATTGCTCTCCATTCAGTGCTGACAGGTTAACACTGCCAGAGGCCTATCCACCAGAGGAAAAAGGCGAGGCACTGTGAGGATGAGCTGCCCCATATCCCAAATCTGGCCTTTATTTCCTGCACACCTGCCCAAGGGATAACTACCAGCAGTGGTGTCAATGGATGGATCTGGTTCTGATGGCTGCATCTGACTCCTAATGGATTCAGGGCAGGTGGAAAATAACACAATAGCCAAGGGCTGACCTGAGTAAAACATCCCCAGTCCCTCACCACAGACCTGGTCAAAGTCTGACCAAAAGTCAGATTTGGCAGGAACCAACTTCTGTAGTTGCTATGCAAATAGGACTGTAAGTCATTGCCCTGCTCCATAAATGTGGACAGCCAGGGGCCTGGGGAGCTCTCCTGCCCAGCTCTGGGCTGCACTCCAGGATCTCTCCTTGAACAGGGATGCTCCTCAACATTACTCCTCAAGAATGAGAGATTTCTTGCCACAATGTATTCTCAGTAATTCTCAGATTAATAGGTTACTAATATTTTAAATCTCAGCTAAGCGATATAAAGGATGGATGTGTCCACATAATGATTTAGTTATAAACCATTGGTTAAGTCTGGGTCTAAGTCTGGATCCAGCTGCACCAAAGCTCCCTTCTGAAAAGGAGTTTAGAATAAAAGGGGATATTTTTTGAACCTCATGACTAATGGGAATCTCTCCCTTGTGGCAGTGTTCGTGGGGGTCCCAGAATGGGAGAAGAGATGAGAATGTTGACTCCATGTTTCAGAAGGCTGATTTATTATTTTATGATATATATTATATTAAAATGATAGTAAAAGAATAGAAGATTCTTTCTAGATCAGAAAACTAGCTAAGAATAGAAAAGGAATGATAACAAAGGCTTGTGACTGACCAGACAGTCCGAGCCAGCTGGACTGTGATTGGCCATTAATTACAAACATCCAACATGGGCCAATCAAAGATCCAGGTATTGCATTCCACAGCAGCAGATAATCATTGTTTACATTTTGTTTCTGAGGCCTCTCAGCTTCTCAGGAGAAAAAATCCTAAGGAAAGGATTTTTCATAAAACATGTCTGTGGCACTCCCTGATAGTTTTGTCTGGCCCTGCCCTCCATGCAGTAAATAACCAAGCGTTCTTTGCCAACAAATCTTGTTGAGCCACTGTTGCATTTGCTATCAGATTTTGTGAAATTGCTGGTTTATATCAGCAAAAAATTTGCTGCTTTTTTCTCATGAGTGAAGCGCATCACTGTATCCATAACAGGCACCCACAAATGGAGTTCATCCTGTGAGGGACACAGCAGAGCTGGTGGCCCAGGGAAGGGGTAACAGCATCACAGTTTTCCTTGAGAAGTCTTGAGCTTTGTCACCTGAGCACTACGTTGGTGATGCCTTGTGGGTAAGGCACACAAGCCGAGGGGCTCAGCGACAGCCAGAGGTGAGGCATTGTTCTGTGCTGGAGTTTGGCACTTAGCTGAGATCCTGAACTGGAAGTGACAGCCTGAGTCTGCAGAGCCATCCAGGGAAGGAGAGAAGAGCAGCCTTTAAGCCTGACAGTTATGTGCCTCCCCGGTGCAGTAATACCAGAATCATGTCATGGGAAGATTTAAATAGAAAGTGTTCCGTTTAATGGGATTTTGGTCACAGTACTGCGGCTCTCTTTAGCAGCATAAAATGCACATTTGAAGCACTGCCTCTTTGCCATAAACTTCTGGCTCATTTTTCTTTGCTAGTGCTTTAATGGTGGGCAATTTTTTTTCAAAGGGAGGAATGTTCTGCAGCGCCATGGATGATTCGATGGCCTAACATATTGCACTGCTGTCTGCTGGAGGCAAAATACTGCCTCTTCAATTTATCTGTGTTATATGCTAATTGATGTAATTGCAAGAAAAAGGAATTAATTATGGACTGTAGAGATAATTTCATTGAAGAAGAACACTACACGAGACAAACAATATGGCATTCCTTCTTCAATTGAAGATTTTTTTCCTCTGGCTTGTATTTCTCTTCTTCAAACCCCTTGTTATTCCACTCTCTTATCACTATACTGAAGAAGCTCAGGCTTTGTGTGTGAAACCTGAGATAGGGACAACAGAGGAGGTGGAAGAGATGACAGAGCAACTGCCAGAGAAGACAGGGGAAAGGAAGATTGATGGGAGTGGATGAAGAGTGAGGGTATCTCACTTCAAAGAGCTTCCTTTGTTATCATGTGCCCCAGTTCCAAGTAGGAAATAGCACAATTCATGCCCAGTCCCACCTGAGACAACCATGTTTCTTCCATTCAACAACCTGCTCTCTTTTCTGAGGCAGGCAGCAGCCCCAAGAGTGGATTCTGCTTTCAGCAGTACTGCAGGATTTTGATTAAAAAATTAATTCAAATACACAGTTCTTCTACCACCACCAATACAAATTGGTATGTGTCACGCTTCTTGATGGAGTCCCACCTTTTAGCTAGAGCTCCCTGGGGGCCCTTCCATCCCTCAGGCCAGTCTCCCATACAGAAATCCCCTCCTTGGGCAAGTCATCATATTCAAAAGAAGAAATAAGTCTACATTACCCTACTCTGCTCCACAGTTCTCATTCAAGATTGGAACTCTCTTTTCCTGCAGAAAACAATTCCTTAGACCTGCTTGCTTCTCTCTCCCCTCAGTGACCCCAGCCAGTACCTTCTGAAGCCAAGGGCCTCATGATCTCTTAGCAGGTCCCCTCTCAACAACCTCCACAACAACCATCAGCCACTGCCAGCACACTCTTTTTGAAGACCATAAAACCAGTACCTAGTTTTCACTCTGAAAACTTCTCCTGATGCCACCATTATTTCTGCACATCCTGCAAACCTTTGCTACTGAACATGTCTGCCATGAACAAATAGTACATGTTCCAATGGATTAAACGGTGATTTTAGTAGTTGTTACTACATGTTCAATATTTGCTTATAGATGTAACATATTTGAAATTTTTAAATGCAGGAGGAGCAACTAAGTGGGACTGGTATGCAAATAAGTCATAAAATGCAAATGAGATATGTAAATTGTACTATCTTTAGAAAAATTATGGAATTTCCCCATAAATAATACTTTGCAGAAATGCAGGAGATTGTGGTTAAGGAGGGAGAAAGTAATTCCCGATTCCAAGTGGCCCGTGTGGTCTGAAAAGTGCAGCTGCAGCCATAAGCTCCCACCTCAACTTTTCTTTTCCTCTGGTTTTCAACATCTTGTTTTTCCTGCTCCTCGTGTCCTGTCTGTCTCACTTTCCCTGCTTTGTCTGAGCCTATGGCCACCAAGGCCCCTGTGAATGATCTCAGCTCACTGCAGTGCACACACAGCACACAGCACACAGTACATAGCACACAGCCCATCACCCACAGCCCATCACCCACAGCACATCACCCACAGCCCATCACCCACAGCACATCACCCACAGCCCATCACCCACAGCCCATCACCCACAGCACATCACCCACAGCCCATCACCCACAGCCCATCACCCACAGCACATTGCCCACAGCACATTACCCACAGCACATCACCCATACAACATCACCCACAGCCCACCCGTGGGACAGCTCAGGCTCTGTGTGCTGCTCCACGTGCAGGAGAAGGCATTCAGTCTATACTTTAGTCTGTAGTTCAGCATGGACCTGTGGGGTCCCATTTGACCCCACTTCTGTCTGTGGCTTAAAGATCACCTCATCCTCTTACAGATCACCTCATCCTCTCAGTGCTTTTTGTTTTGTTCTCCTTTCTACTCCAGGGCAGCAACTCCATTCACTGACCATGTTGTAGCACCTCTGCTGAGCGGGTGAAAAGGCTGTCTCACCTTTCTTGGGAGTTCTGAGCTACCACTTGCTTCCACCCTCCAGATGGGCTGTTCTGTAAAGGTAGAGTTATCCCTTTATAGGCACAGTGGGCAGAAAAAGAAAAAAATCCTATATTTGAGGGTATGAAGTTCCTCCTCACATGAAGCTCCTTCTTTTTTGGTTTCTTGGTTCAAATGCCCTGGGAATGTTCCTGGGAGTGTTCAAGGCCAGGTTGGATAGGACTCTAAGCAAGGTGTTCTGCTGAAAGGTGTCCTTGCCCACAGCAGGGATATTGGAGCTGGATAATTTATGGGGTCCCTGTCAGCCCCAGCCATTCTATGACCCCATGATGATTGTGCAATGAAGCTTTCTGCATGCTTGTGATGACCTGCCCTAGGTACCTCCTCATCTCCCCACTCAAGTCCCAGTACCCTGTATTCAGCTCCAGGTCCTCAGGTGAAGGCTTGCCTGGAAAAGGGGGTTCCAATAAGCCATGCATGGCTGAGCTGTGTGTTCTTCATGTTGGTCAAGATTTTCCAGCTCTTCTGTGTGCTCAGAAAGCCCCAACAGGTAACATGTGCCATTTCCAGTGGTGATTGCTGAGGCTCTTTGCAGACTCAGTTTTGCATCTCTTGAAATTTTTGAACTCACTTCAGTGGAAGCAGTTTTGACCATCAGAAAATGGATGACTACACTGGGTGTACTTACTGATTCAAACATTTCCCTCTCAGCAACATCTAGTTTACCCTCCAACAACTTTCACTCAAGACATCCTTTGATTACTTTTCCTATTCTACTTTAATCTTCTTCCCCATCGACCTCTGTCATGCTTTGCTTTGATGCAATCATCTACTTCCAGAGTTTTCTGTCCTGTTACCTGTTCCATTTTTGTCTTTTATCTCATGCCAGAAACTGCATTTCTTTGGCCTGTACACAGGAGTTCACCTGACAGCTCTATTTCAGAATGCTACTTTGAACTTTGTTTAAAGATAAAAAGTGAAAGTCATGATACACAGCATTTGCTAACAGAATTTACTACTATGTGGTACCTAATGTAACACACTTCTTTTGTCCCTAAAGAAGAGCTACCAGAAATAGACCCCAGCATCCTCCTGAATGGAGACTTTTTATGGGTTAGCATTCTTGATCCATCTTAATTTATGTGTTGGGCAACACATCCTTCAGCTGAAATCCTGCCCAACTCCAATATACAGCAAATGAAGAGATCATGTCTCAGAGAGCAATTATAGGCATGACTTCTCTTGATCAATAATTTAAAAAATATTTAAAAACTTTTTAAGGTTTTAAATATTCTTTTTTAAACTCTAGAAATCTGAATTTCATGGGAATGTGTAGCCAATCTGCACATAATCCTCTGATGGTCCTGCAAGTGCTACCTTAATCACAAATGGTGCATACATATTAACAAAGGTCCTCACCAGATGAAAGAGAATGTTAAAGAGTAGTTGAAGCTTGATGGATTTAATACAACCAACTTTGACTCGTTCTCAGATTGAGTCAAACAGCTTCCAGCTATATTTCTGCAAGAGGGGGAGGGGGAAATCCCAGATGACAGATGCTGTGCAGAGCAAAGCCTTCTCTAAAAGAAAAGAATAAATCATTTATGTACAGTATTCACTAAAAACTGCAGGGGGCAAGAGACTGCAGGTTTTCCTTTTAATAAGGAAGAAAAATGCATATATAATAATTGCAGTTGCAAACATACACAATGCACAGAAACTGAGTCTGGATTAGAGTCATTCACTTCCTCAGGACAGAACACAGGTAAGTTACTCCTGGGTCACTAATCTACTAATATTATCAGGATTGTCCTGTTACAAAACAAAAGAAATCTATAACATCATCTTTTTAATCTGTGCATTTCTATCATTCAATGAACAGTCCAAAAGGCACAGATTCCTGTCCATGTGCTCACAGTCATTTCGCTGAACACAGAAGAGATCACAGAGTGCAAATGGAGTTGGGAACAGGAGTGGTTGGATGGGGTTTGCAGGAAGGGGGTCTCTGTCACTGCTGCTGGACTCATAATTCAGCAAGGTCAGTGATTTTAGCAACTGTTGCTACATCTGCTTTCTGAGCAAGCTTTTTCACTTTTCCTTTTGAAGAAAACCACAATTCTGAACAGCAATCTGTTGACTTTCAAACTTCATAAAGCAGAGCACCCATTTTGTGCTAAAGCACACAGGAAAAATAAACTTTGATGGTCTAATTTATGGCAATAAATTGGAAATATACTTGTTCCCCCTCCTCTTGTTATGACTGCTATCACTTGTAGGTCTGTAAGCTGCAGGACCTTCTTTCCAGATGGAAAACCTCTGTGCCAGAGCCAGCCCTCCTGTCTGCTCCTCCAACATCACTCAGGATGGGAGGCAGGGCCTACATCCATACTGCCATTCAGCCATTTCTGCCTGGTCAATGGTCCCTTGAGGGCCATTAGCCTCAGAACTCTGGAGAGGAGCTCTGAGAGACCATTCCTGATCTCTGGCTGCATCATCTCAAAGAAGGCACACCCTGTAACCATTTTCGGCCTCCTTTCCTGAGTTATGCTCTCAGAGGACAACTGCAGCAGAATACCTGGGGGCCTCATACTCTGAAGTAACAGAAGCACAATGCATCTTATGTATTCTCATAAGTGTATAATAATTGTAAGATATGTTTTTTAATATTTCAAACACATGATTCTTTTTTTTCAGTAGTAGCATCTGTTCTTTTCAGAGGGAAATTTGTGACTACTGACACTAATTGCACCAGGCTGGAACTGACAGGACACAGTCTCAAGCTGCATCAAGGGAAATATAGGTTGGATATTAGGAAAAAAACTTTTTTACAGAAAGAGTGATAAAGTTCTGAAATGGGGAGGTGTTGGAGTCACCATCCCTGGATGTGTTTAGAGAAAGAGTGGATGCGGCGCTCGATGCCATGTTTTTGTTGAGGTGTTAGGGTTGGACTCAATGATCTTTAAGGTCTCTTCCAACTTAGTAATTCTGTGAATTCTGTGAATCTCACTTAATGCAGAAGAGGCCATGTCCATGCTTGAGAATCAGCTAAGTGGTTAACCTGCCGTGCCACGTTAGTGGAGGCAAGAAAGCCCACCCAAATCCAGGTTCCATGAGGAAAAATGACCTCACACTGAAACATCAGGCTGCATCTGGCAGGCCTGGTCCCTGTCAGAGCTCCCAGAATGTGCATCACACCTTCCTCCTGCCATCACCAGCACAGCACTGAGTCACCCCGTGCAAGGACTGGGCCCCGTGTATTGAAGAGGGTAAAGTCTGCAGTGGTTGTTGGTGTTTCTCAAACATCCTGGCCTGGCATCTGTTGGAGGCCAGGAAACACAGGCATATCTTATCTCTCCAAGCCCTTGATGCTGTGGCTGGTGTGCACGTGTTGTTGTCAGCTAAACCCACAAACTGCTTAATGGCAGGTACATAGTAGCCCATTAGTTCAGGTCTGCCTGGGATGCTGGCAGGTGTTTACATGAAATTTTGCCCTGCTTGTCACAGCATACAGGACAGCCAGCACCTGGCAACCTCGTAGCCAACAACACATTCTTTAATTACTCCGAAACGGTGGCAGCAGCTGACACCAACCTTGTTAAATAAACAACAGGTTCTGCACCTGCCTGAGCAAAACCGTGACCCGTGTCCCAGCCAGCCAGCGGGCACACAGAGAGCCCTGCCTGCCCCCTGCACAGCAGCCTCAGGGATTAGTCAGAGTCTCTCAGCATTGATTTGTCCTTCAGTAACAGAGGTTTGCCCTGCCCTTGTCTTGTGAGTATTTTACTGAGCCATGAGACATGAAAATCTCCCTAATTAGATTTCTAGTTTATGAGTTTATGGACAATTCTCATCACACGCACACACAGCCCCACAGGCAAACAGGCTCAATGATAATGAAAAAAGTTACAATGGCACGATAGCCAAATGCCTGTGCCTTGTAGAGTGCTTTGGTACAGTACAGAACAATTCTGAGTTATTTCTGAGGCTTTGTACAAAATAGGACTTTTTATTCTCCAAGGAGTGAAAAAAGCCTGTGCAAAAAGCCTGATTTTTGTTAGGTATAGCCATCAAAGAGAAGAGAGCTATGTATCCTGACTTGTGACAGGTGAGCTGGTATTCTCAAAGTTATACATGATTATTTTATCACTCTCTTGTCTGATTTAATTAAATCTTGGCATCTTATTAGGTTCTAGAGTAAATAGTTTGTGCCTGGATCCACAATCTTACCAAACCAGGAGGGACAGTGAAGAGAAGGAGTCACCCACGTGATGCAAGGATATTTCCCTCCCCTTTTGCTGGTGAAGAGGATGTGCTCTGAGGGACACCACAGCATCAATCCAGCCTCCAGCCAGGGGCAGGTACCTGAGGAGGCTGCACATGAGGCACAAGTGTGTAAAAAGGGGTAAATGCAGAGAAAAGTCCTTGTAATGGACACATAAGAAAAAAGCCACTGAAAGAGAAAAAGTTATTACAGCAAAGAGAGTGGAATTCCAGTTGCATGCTAGAAAAAAAGCAAGAAAATATGTCACCAGAACTCCCCTAAAAATGTGACAAAGATCAAGACAGTCCCTTTAGGAGCTTTAGGAGTCTTGGTTTGGGGCAGCACTCCAAGAGCAGAGTGCTGTGCTAATTGGGCTCTGTTCTTTTGATCCACAGAGCAAGACTTGTTCCATTTACATGTTTTCTTTAAAATTAAAAGGCAGGAAACACTTAGTGGCATTTCTTACAGTGCAGTTTTAGCACACAGACATACAAAGGACCATCTGTTGGGTCTCTCAGCTACAAGTGAGATGAAAAGGAAAAGGTGAAGCAGGAGCACCACATCTACTTTGTAGTTGTATATTCACCCAGACAGAGGGATATATTAACCATGCTTTGGGAGCATTAAATCCCTGGCAATGACAAGTTATTTACTACTGATAGCTCACAAAAGCAAGTTAGCCCAGCAAATCCCCTTCACACAGTCCTACAGGCCTTCAGGTGTCAATGGTAATCAAGGGACTATTATTGGCATGTGACTTTTTTTCCAAAAAATTGTCATCAGCCTGCATTGCAAGCACAGCTGATTCTAAATGCAGTAAATGCTGTTAAAGCACAGGACTGAGCCACCAGTGACCACTGCCCCTTCTTGTGCTGTGCCTCTCAGATGCTGCAGGGCTGCAATCACTGCCCAAGAGCACTCCTGTGTTTTTAACAGGTCCCCTACTCGTGCCACACACAAGTGGCAGAAGTGATTTCATTGAGCAGCAGTGCAGGTTTTGGCTTAAGCAGCTCTCAGGGAACACTGTTGAAATGCTTTGTCTGTTTGTGGGATCATGTTGCCTTCTAGTGGCTGGCCCCAGCTTCCTACTGCAGAAAGTTTTTGGGATACTCTTCCACAAATATATCAGGAATGCAGGATATTTTCTAAATTCCTTCCAGGAGAGAAACAACTGCCAGACATGAGTCATGCTCTGTATTTCTTTGGAGGCACAAAAAAGGGTTATCAAGACAACTTTTCTTTTTGACACACATTACTGTTTGAGTGTCTTCTAGGATAAATTTTGGTGAGTTTTAAACTCTCCACAACCTGTAGCAAGGCAAAACAATGAAAATGTATCAATTAATGGTGGTGGATAGGCTTGTCTCTCCTGCACAATGTCAGAGAAAGAAGTAAATTAAAAAAAAAAAAAAAAAAAAAGGTGAAGTAATTTCATTCAAAATACTGCTGGCACAACAATCACAAAAACTGGAGCTGAAGGAGAGCTCAGGAACAAGTTTTGCTGATTGGACTCTGAGAAGAAGGATGGTCTCCATCCTAGCAAGTGGGGAAAAACCAGTCACTGCTGAAAAGCATACATTTGTTGGGGAAATACTTTAGTCAGCAGATTGAGAAAAACAGAAAGCAGGAGAGAAAGAGAAATGACAGTCGGATGGAGTGGTCTCCCTCCCAGACTTATTACAGGAAGAATTCACCAGTGATGCAGTTAATCAAAGGTCTTTTTATGTCTTCCACAATCTGCCTGAAAGACCAATTTCATCTGAAGCAGTTGCACTTGAAAAGCAATGGCTGCTTCAACAAAATACTCCCAATGGGCTTGATATCTTGTCCCATGTTACTTGCAGGATTGTCAGCAGGGCTGGATCCTAAAATACTTATCTAGAAAGGCAAGAAAAGTCATTAAAAGAAAAAGAATTTAAAATGACAGTAGGAAAACAGTGACTAAGCTGCATCACTGAAAGAGACGTAAAAATGGCCAAAACTGTGAATTATTTGAAGAAATGCAAATATAGAAGACAATTTTTTCCAGACCAAGGCTGGTGGGGGAGTGAAATTGGGGGTTGGACACAAAGAACAGACAGAGAGGAAACAGAATTACAGCTGAAAATTAGAAGAAGAAGCCAAATCATTGGGGGAACAAAGACTGGATTGTCAGCTCACAAGGTGAAAGAAAATGTGACAGCAAGTAAAATGCAAGGGGTCTGCTACAAGAGACCTGAAAAAAATTAAAGCAAAATGCCAAGAAACTGGAAGGAAAACCTTTCAGTTGCACAGATTACAAAGAGCTCAAGGGCAGCTATGTGGGTCTGGAGAGGAACCCAGTCATTGGTGGTGTGCACATTTTTTTATGATTCAACACCCCAATGCCTCCCTCCTGCTTCAACATAAGAAGGTTTTACTACCTCAGGAGAAGTGAGATCCTTGGTTTTGAGGACTACTGAGTAACATAGCTAATGAAATAAATGCTTCAATCAAAATGGGATGTCTGCTCTCCAAGAATTTCACACATGTACAGAAGAATGTGATGCAAGAAGTCAGATTAGACTGTTGCACCCCCCCTCTTGGCTCCCTAATCCATGAATATTCTTGCAACACATGGCTGTGTCATCCCCACCTGTTCTCCAAAACCCTTCCCATGCACACATTGCATGCATGGGGGAAAAAGCAACGCATCCGTGAGTGGCAACGGTCTTACCACAATCTGCACGAGGTAAACATGACAGAGATGAGTGAAACACATGACTGTACCAAGCAAAATCCAAGTCTGTTTCTTCTATTCAGAGTTCCAACTGCTGACTCTTGGGGAACTGCCAGTTTGAAGAAGGCAGCTCGTATTCCTTGAATATCCAAGCAGTGGGACTGGTGGAAATACAGATTTTAGAGAACTGTAACTCTGAATATCCTGCAAAGTATAGGAGCGGTGTATGTATTAATTGGTATACAGTGGCATGCTTCGTATCTTTTTTAAGTCAAATGATTAAACATAAAATGTGCCTTGTGACTGTGGCTTGGTAAGATTGAATGGCTTACTATGGTTCTTTTCCCAAACACACTGCCATCCAAGTAAGTTTTGTGTAGAATATTCCTTCCAGTTGGGTCAGCAACAGAATTGATGCATACAAGTCTGCATTTAAGCTATCAATTGACATTTTCTTTTCTATCAAAGGCCATCAGCTATCCTTTTTCTATCTTGTTAGATTCTTGGGTGACACCACTCTGCACAAGAAATGCTGAATGATTTGAAGCACACAAATAGAGCCTTCCAAATTATTGCCTGCAAACTCAGATCACAAAAAGAAAGAAAAGGAGAAGAACAAGGAGAAGATGTAGGAGAAGGTGAAGGAGAAGGAAGAGAAGGTTGGATGTTAAAAAAATTTTACTAGCAACTTGCTTATTGATTTGGTGCTTTGAGAAGGTCATGGCTTAAAATTGAGCACTGTTTTCTAACGAAATGTCATCTAATGTCATCATTTATAGGGATGCCTCTTGGAAAGAGAAAATACCACAGACTGCTGTAATAATTGTGGGCTATCTAATGAGATGATCCTGGGTGTGATATGGACCAACAGCATAAAGCCCATAGGAAATTATTTTGTTGCAACAGTCAGCACCTTGAATATGGGATCACTCCAGATTATTTGTTTTTACATGCAGATAAAGAGCTTGGTTGTGGTAAGCAAAGAAATGTATTTGATACAGGGTAACTGATCACTGTAATGGTCTTCCACTAACTGGAATACTACCTCACTCTAAACCAGATTTACCCCTATACTACCCAGCTTGAAAATCAGTAGTTCCTTTTTCCTCAAGAAAGATATATAACTCAACATTCAATAATTTTTTATAAGCCTGATAAAGTAAAGGCATATTTGATAATTCCGCAATAAGATCATTCCAGAAAGACACAGCATACAGGAAATGAATGGCATTGATGAGATTGACTGAAAGTAGAAAAAAATGGAGTTCATATTTTAAATAAAAAATAATTTGGATTCAGATTGATGAAATAGTGCCAAAAAAGAATTCAAACTTTTTTTCAACATTTTTCAGGTTCATCATAGCACATTGATTAAACCCCACAATGCCTGTTCCTTAATCTTCCAGAGAGGATTAATAAGCAACATAAGCAGTGTGGAACAATATTAGTGCTCATGTCTATGAATTTAGATATTCACACCACCATTCTGTATTTCTAATTTCATTTATTTATGAGAGACAAAAATAAAGACTGGTAGCCCTTATGTCAGCATCCCCAGCTAAGCCTCACAGAGGCAAGGTTCTATCCCCTTGTGGATGGACACAAAACCTTTTTATTCCCAAGGAGGTAGTTCTGATTTTCCAGTGTAAACTGTGCTAGAGCCACTTGTAGCTTAGTGTGTATATAACACTTCATTATTATTCTTCCCATATTGCCACCAAGACAAAAAAAAAAAAAAACGGTCTCCTGGTAACCTGTGCCTGGAACCATATTAGCCTCTCTATTTGCAAGAAATGGGAAGTTCATCTCATGACCATAAAATATCATTCCAGGTTCTGAAGAGGTGACAGCATATGGATGACTGATCTCATATGAAGAACCCTAAAATATAAAGCACAGAGCTTTTCTAAGAGGAATCCCATTCTAAACAGGGAGAGTTGATTCATCTGTTTGCTTCCTTTTAACTTTATTACCCATTCTCAAACTGAAGTGCTAAAAGAGTATCATGTTTCTAAAATCATGAAGAACTGAGTTATGCCTGCATGGCATTTTGTGTACTGCCATTATCATATTCTGCCCACACTTGGAGTTAGCTAGAAATAAGAGAGCTCTGAATGAAAGCTAGACAGCCATGCCTGCCTAAAGCTGGGCCCAAGCTAATAAGTCTTGCTGAAAACCAATTTTTTGTTGTTGTTGCTGTGCGTTGTTGACTCATTAGTAAGGCTATGTAGCTTCAATAAAGCTGTAGCTGTCACCAGTGAAGTAAGCTCACATCTGCTCAGGGCATGTATAGACATATTTACAGACTATTAACAAAATAAGAGAAGAGAAACAGAGGATTTTTAAATTACAAACAATAGACTTGGTGCCTGTGCTGCAGTCATCCGCAGCACACCAGTCAGCACAGTCAGTCTGTTGTTAGTCAGGATCTACTAATCCTTCTATGTCACATCTCAGGGAGCATATCACAGCTCCCAGAGTCACAGCTCTGTCCCTGTTCTGCTCCTGAGACAGCCCAGATGGTCCCCCTGGCTGCTGCAGAGGCTATGTTACAAAGCCAACAATTGGCTTATGATTAATCTTAATTTTCCCTTACTAGTCATTGGTTTGGTCTCTTCTACAAATATTGCCATTACAACGATGTAAATGCTTAGTAATCCTGATTTATAATAATGGCATATTATCCATTCCTAATTGCTATTCAATCCTAATTGTCTCCTTGAAACACGTACCTGATTAGATCAAGATTTAAAGACAAGAATCAGAGCAAGTGCTTAGGACCTCAGACCACTGAGGACAGGCAGGAGAAGGTCAGTCTGTCAAATTTGGAGGACGTAGCAGTGCAAGGCAGTAGAGTATAGCTAGAGAAGAGGCCCCACTGTGCTTTCGTGTGGAAACTCCATCGCTGTAACACCAGCTCTGCATCTGATGTTAAAAAAATTCTCTCTGGAGTGTGAGACACCACATGTCAGAAGTGTACTGTGAAACATATGTTCATGTTTTCCCTTTAAGACAGAGTATTTCACATTTCTTCTTTTATGTATACTTTAGATTACAGATGAATCTATTGTACCAAAATATGGGCAACTGCTTTCCATCATGGGAGACTGCCTTCCATGTTCAGCCTCCATGATTTTGACTGTAAAGCATTTCAGCAGACTCTTGTACATTGATATTCATTACCTGTATGGCTTGATAACAGAAACATAAACAGGCCAGTCAATAATATCAGCTCACATTGACCAGCTATTCCTACCCTGAAATAGGAATGCCAAGCTTCCATTGATTCACATTCTTGCATTGTGTAAATATAATTTAAAACTGTACAAGAAGGAGCACATACTGTTATTACCACGTGGAGTAACCTGGGGATGCACTGCAGCACAAAGCTGGTGTTTGAGACAGAGCTAGTCAATAAAATGCAAGGTATAAATTGCCACTGAATATGCCATGAACTCCAAATGTTGCTGGTTTTGACAGAGCTGTAGTCCAGTCCTGTGCTACCACCAGTAGCTCCCTGCAAGCTCCAGGTGAGGCAGAGAGGGTACAAAACACGTCTGACCAAGCTGGGTACCAAAATACCTCCCTCTTTGCTCTACAGAGCACTAAAGAAACAGAATCCCACCTTGTACAACTGATTAAAACTCAAAACTTAATTCACGTGACATGGTCCAAATATTTCACAGAATCGTAGATTATCTCAAGTTAAAAGAGCCCTATGAGGAGCACTAACTCCCTTCTCCAAGCAGGACCAACTAGAACTAAAGCATACGGCCAAGGGCATCACTGGCATACTCCTTGAACTCTGACAGGCTAGGTGCCATGATCTTGAGGGCCTGTTCCAGTCACTGATCACCCTCTTAGTGAAAAAACTTAAGATAAAGTCTAACCTGAACTTCTCCACAGGCATTTTCCATTTCCTTGTGTCCTACTGCTGGTCACCAGAGAGCAGCTCAGCACCTCTGCCTCTTGGAGAAGGACCTCTGTCCTCCTTGGAGAAGTTGTAGATTATGAGGAGGCCACCCTTCAGCCTTCTCTTCAAGTGAAAAAAAACTAAGTAGCATCAGGTCTTGGTATTATATCTTTAGGAGGACATTCTTCACAGAAAGAGTGCTTGGGCATTGGGATGGGCTGCCCAGGGACACAGTGGAGTCACCATCCCAGGAGGTGTTTAAGAAAAGACTGGACGTGGCACTTTGTGCCATGGTCTCGTTAACAAGGTGGTGTTTTTTCCTATGTTGGACTCTATCTCAGGGTCTTTTCTAACCTAGTTGATTCTGTGGTTCTGTCTTATCCTCGAGACATTTTGCCATCTTGGTCACCCTTCTCTGGACATGCTCTAACAACTTTATTTTATATTGTGGCTCCTGACAATGCACACAGCACTTGAGGTGAAGCAGTCCCAGGGCAGAGCAGAGCAGGACAATCCCCTCCCTTGCCTGGCTGGCCATGCTGTGCCTGATGCCCCCAGAAGAGGGTTGCCCTCCTGGCTGCCAGGGCACTGCTGGCTCACATTCAGCTTGCCATGGACCAGGAAGCCCAGGTCCCTTTTCACTGTGCTGCTCTTCAACTTCTTGCTCCCCAGTCTGTAGGTGCAACCTTGTCCCAGTCGGACAATCCAGCACTTGCTCCTGTTAAATTCCATGCAGTTGGTGACTGCCCAGCTCTTGAGTCTATCCAGATCTCTTTGCACGGCCTCTATAGCACAGTTCTTCCTAATTCAGTAGCGTCAGCAAACTTAATGTACATGGGATTCTTTCACCCAGATCATTTAAAAAAACACTAAAGAGGGCCCTGAGATGGAGCCTGGGGGAATGCCACTATTGACTGGCCACCAGTGTGAAGTGACTTCATACACTATAATCCCTGGTGCCCTACCTGTGAGCCAGTTCTCACCAGCTGCATGATGTGTTTATCCAGCTGTGTGCCAGACAGATTACCCAGAAGGATACTGTGAGAGGCAGCATCAAAAGCTTTGCTGAAACCACAAGCCCCGACATCTCCCCTTGGTCAACTAGATGGGTGACCTTGTCATAAAGGGGAATTAAGTTTGTTAAGCAGGACTGTACCCTTGTGTATCTGTGCTGGCCATGACTGAGGACCATTTTATCTCTCAAGTTTTTCAGTAACTCCCAGAATAACCTTTTCCATAACATTACTCATCACTGAAGTGAGATGGACAGGCCTGTATTATTAAATAGGAGTAATCTCCTTACTCTTCTTAAAAACTGGGGCAACATTAGCCAGCTTCCAGACAAATGAGACTTCTCCAGACTCCTGAGACTGCTGAGAAATAATGGAGAGATGACATTGGCCATCTCTTTCACTACCGTGGGATGAAGACCCCACTCACCCTCACTTTCAGGAGCACTGACAAGACTTTTCAGCTATTTTCTGACCTGGATTTGCTTGCTTCTTAACAAAATAAAACCCATTAAAAAAACCCAAACCCCAAAGCAAACTGTTCAGCACAAACACTACCATTACAATGACAGCCTAAATGAAAAAAAACTAAATAAATATAAAACCCCAATGAAAAAATAAACCCCCAAGAACTAGGTAGTTTGTTTAGGAAAAAAAATTTTTAAAAAAAGAAGAAAAAAGGGTTCTTAGGCAGAAGAGAAAAAGGCACGCCAGCTGTCTGCTTGCCAAGTCAGGACTGGACCCTGGTCCTGCAGCTCTGCAGTTCCACAAACAAGTTTCACTGACCCTCTCTGTTGGTGATGGGGAGGACCATATTTTATCCACCAGCACCCTGATGCTGTAAGACCTCTGTGCCCTACATTCTTATCTATTGAGGGCTCATCATCTAATGTTTTCCAGGAAAAAAAAAAAAACAGCTCACTGATGAGAAGAAAAAGATAGTACAGAGCAGCTGCAGCTGTAATTGGCTGAAGGGCTAACAAATGACCTAATATTCTCCTAGCTAGGATTTATCCAGCTGCTCACTGTTCTGATTAAATAGGACTAATCCATCAGCCAAATATTGCTTTGTTGGTTCAAGAAATAAACTTACCTATTTCTTAATTTTTCTTTAATTTTATTATTAGAAGATAGAGTGCCACTTCTCTAATCTAATGTTTGTTCTAAATTATTCATGGATAATTTTTTAAATTAACATATAAACCTACTCCCGTAGAGGTCTCTTATGAAGCTGCTATTCCTGATCTTTATTTAAAATTGTGAATTAAAACAAAGTATAGGATGAACTAGTAAAACTCACTGACTTTTCCATCAGAGAATGTATTTCACACACATTGCAGGGCTTTTCCCAGTATTTGATCTCTGAAATAGGAAGCTAACAGTTGTAAGTAGAATTTGATTGATTGCTATATATACTTATAATTTTCCCATTTCTGAAAAATGCTCCTCATTCCAAGATAAATATGCCCAATTAAATTGTAATCAATATAATTTTTGAAGTTGCTCCATCCCCGTCATGAGAAATAACACAGAAGTAATGTTAAAAATGATTGAACTTTTGACAGTCCTCACCGTATTTCAGTTTCTCTCTCCTGATTCAGGGTCTCAACATCCTGCCCTTGAGCCCTTTCCCCTGAACACCTCACTGTGAGCCCACCAGCCACACACCACTACCCATGGGTATTCTGCTAGAAAGTGTAATAGAGCACTTTGCATCTCATCACCATCTTTTGTCTTCCTCATACTGAGGAGAATAATGATGCAAAGGCCCAAGTGTGGTGCTATGAAAGGAACTAAAGCCTGTGGTAGCAGATAATGTACTACAGGATATTATACATTTGTTTCAGCTAACATTATTGGTCTAGTGCTAGTAAGTCTCACTTGATCTGCCAAGTCCTGCCAGGAGAACACATGTTAAAAATATTAATAAAAAAGGGGAAAGAAAAAGGGAGAAAGCCGGAAAACAGAAATGTATGGGAGCTTCCACTTGGAGCAGAGTCTTGTTATGCACACACTTAATGAGCAGAATGTTCCTTTTCCAGTAACATTTGCAAAAGCCAATTTCCAGCACCGTGTGTCTTTTTGAAAGACAGTGAAATACGCCACAAATCTTCCCTATCGAGGCATTCAAGAGCTTAGGATGGATAAAAACAAACAAATATATTCACTGTGTCAGCACTTTCTTTCTTCCATTGCACAAGTGACCTCCATCAATATCATGTTTCACTTCTGTTTCATATGGCTGAGCTCGTGTTTCCTGTCGTGTTTCCTTACTCCCTGTCAGGGCAGAGATAGGTATGGCTTCAGTTCTGGGATATTTGCTGTGGAAACCAGGAAAGATATTGGAAATGCTGGAAGATTTTTCAGATGCAACTGCTGGAATGGATGAAGAAAGAAATCAAAGACTAGATAGCTTATGGATGGAAGTTCCAACTTCCAAGTCTCTCTCTTCCTTTAAAATACACTATGTAGTTTATATACCAGATAAAGGGAACAGCAATCAAAGCTGCAACGTGACTAATATTTCACCAGATGGCAATATCAGGTGAAATATCAGGACTTTACCAGGTCCAGTGGGCAGATAAAAGATTAGGTTTTGGTGAGGCACTGGATCTGACTGATAAGGTGCATGTTTTGGAAATAGCATTGCTCACTATTTTGCTCTGTTCAAACTGAAAATCACAAATGTATTTCAAACTCCTTGTAACTGTAGAGTCAGACTCCATGATCCTGGTGGGCACCTGCCAATTCATCATAGTCCATGCAAATAATCAAAATAATCAAAAGAAATAGTATAAAAATGATTACTCTCAATTTCAATTCATATTCTTGTTTAATGAATCAAGAGTGTGCATAATGGAAAAAGACTCTGTGACCTTGCTTGCTCTAATTTCACATCTGCTCAGAAATAAAGGCAAACTAGAGAAGATAACATGAACTAAAGGTGCCACACATGGTAAGTACAAGTGACTATTACTACGGAAAGAGCTGTGTGTGGATACAGTTCTTCAGCAAGAAACTGAGACTCAGGCAACCTACTGTCTCGCCTGAGGGACCCAATCACCAGCCACAGGTTCCTTTCAGCATTTCTGACATTTGGTCCTTAACTGTCTCTGACATCTGGGAGGCCCCTGGGACTTAGCCCTCCTGGCAGAACAGGAGGCAGCAGTTCCAGGGAATGGGTTTCTCCTGAGTACAGCAATCATTTTCTTGTGCTGAAATTGTTGATTTTAGCTTGCTGCTAAGATCATTCCCCACTTTCTATCTTCATCTTGAAGCTTATGTGAAAGCTGTGTTCAGTATAAGGCTCTGAGAAGCTGATCTAAAAAGAAATGTCAAGGCTTTTACAGTTATAAGAAACAGAGCCTTATAAAATTGTGATCATTAAGCCTCCTCAATCAAATAAAGCAAGAAAGAAAATTATTTCTAAAGGTTTTAGTAAACCTTTAGAAATTTTGCCATCCTGGGTGACTAAGTACTGCAATAAAATGCCAAGTAGAGACTAATATATACTTACATCCTCCTAATTTCCTGGTTTCAATAAATCCAATATAATGAAATTGACAGATGCTATTTTATCTACTCAAGTGATTCATGAGGGGCCTGGAACTGCAACGCTGCAACATGATATGACATTTCTGCTAGGGTTTGGGTTTTTTTAAATAGAAAGAAATGACTGGCCAAAGACTGGTGATAGGCTTGTGATTTGCCTAGCACAAAATGACAAGCTTGTCACCCTTGCCTACAGAGGTAAGAGAATTACTAAACTTGGCTACTATTTACCTATGTATTGCCTACCCAGACTGTTATTTTGAAATTGCTGAGGAGAAAGTAAAATAAATAAAGGAAACAGTTGAAATTTAAAGCTAAATTAGATATTTTTCATGTTGCCTGTTAAAATTATGTTAATTGGTATGCATTTTTAATGACAACATTAGCAGCAAGTAATAAAAAGTCAGCAGGATCTACACACGGATAAATAACAACACGCTAATGATAATTACATAAACCCTCTGTATAGTGACATGTGGGTCAGGAATTGAATTTGCACTCTCAAATTGAATCATCTATCAGGTCCCCACATCATCAGTAACAAATGTCACCAGTAGGGTTCATTTTCCTGTGTTTAGACTGCCCTCCTGGTTTTTGCTGCAATCCAGTAACAGATTATGTTTCAAGGCGAAACCTTGACACCTAATGGTACTCAATAGGAGTGTTGATTGCAAAGGAGTAGCAAAAAGATTGCAAAAGCAGCTTTTAAGTTTTGAAAAAGAACCTATTTCAGACACTCAGAGAACCTAATTTCTACTTTATTTTTTAGGCATTTAAAAGGGCTTTTCCGATAAGAAAAGGACTGACTTAAGTGTGTTTACAGCTACATACTGACATAACTGCCTTGTTGAAGTGGGACCTTTTTTAAGTGCATGGCTTTATCAGTGAAGTTTTATAGACTGAGCAAAGAGTTCCTGAATTACTGAAATCAGGCCAAATAGGAAATGATTGAAGGCAAATGGAAATGTTCCCTCTAGATTCAGAAAAAATACACATTTTTACATTCCTTTTTTTTCTTGACATAATGGAATATGCTTTCTTGTCATTACAGAACAGGATGACAAAGTAGCTGAAAACAATTCTCATAAGATCAGAAGAACATGGTACTTCCAAACATGACTTTATTCTATGCTAAGAGGAAATATTAGGCAGAATAAGTCACAAATCACGAGCTGTTTTGGAGCCCTGAAAACGACATCTGCTCAGCCTTGCTTTAGGCACGGGTTGGACCATGTTTTGATTGTAAAGCCTGAGGTACACTGACCTATGAAAAAGAAAAGCTTAGCTGCTGTGCTGAGCACAACAGGCAGCGTTTGGGGAGCCTGGGAGAAGGTCAGGGGTTGCCCTGGGCAGGAAACAGGTAGGTCCAGCCAGCTCTGAAACTGGTGCGAGCATCTCATAGCCTGCAAGTCCTCATTGTTGAAGGAGACCTGGTACTTCTGCTCCAATGCACTTTGGAAAAGGAGAAAAGGCAACCAGAAAGGTCAGAGGGCACATGGGGAGGGGATTTTGGGCAGATACGGGAAGGAGCCACAGGGAAGGAGAGATTTTGGGGCATAGAGGTGAGGCATTGCACGTCAGAGTGGGGACAGCTCAAGGGTCTGCAGCTGGGGCACCCCTGAGGGACTGCGCCCATGGAGCAGGGGGAAAATGAGCAAGGAATAGCAGAAAGAAACCATTAAGTGCAGGACTTGCCCATGCACCCATGGAATGAATAAGGAGGGGCTTAGGGTAATCCACAGCAAACCCAAGGCAGGGTGATGCTAGAAAGAGAAGTAGAGATGTTTGCCTTAAGCCTGGGAAACAGGAAGGAAAGAGTTACTTTCTCATTTATGACACCTCTTACCAAATACCTCAATCAGAAGATGGTGCTTATTGACTTTAAATCAAGTAAAATTTCCCCCATTTGAGAGTGTTTCACCTATGACGCCTGTTTTCAGTTGTAATGGTTGAAATAGATAAGACCTAGTGAAATGTCTGACTTATAAACACACAATGGATGATGGAGAATTGGCCACAACTCTTGATGCTTCAGGACCTCTTTACAGAGATTTATCCATCTCTTCTCATTGTTAAAAACATAACTTTAAATTGCTCAGTTTAGCTTCTAGCCAATGTATTTTTTACACCTTCAGCAAATAGTTATCTATTAAAAAATCCATGTTCAGGTCGTTTCTTTACCTATCTTCAGTATTTAGATACTATGAACCTTCAAAGTCTTTTATCTCCAGCCCTTTGCATGTAATTTTACAGCTATTTGGCAAATTCTTACCAAGTTTTCAAAGTTATTAATTAGCTTTGGACACCTGAATTGGTGGGGTTTAGTGGTAGTTGCAAAAAAGCGGAAGAAAGAGTTAATACCATCTCTACATTCCAATTTAAATCAAACTGGGATTGTCTATTGCCAAAAGAAAGAAAAAAAAAAGACTAATTTTTTCACTCAATCTATTAAATTTGGTGATTATCCATGTAAGAGTAAGAAATTTTTAACTCAGCCTGTGTTTTTGTGAATTTTAACTTGGACTGATATTTACTGTGTTAATTCAATAAGCTGTTGCTCAGTTTTCGTGAGAAAAATATGAATTTCTTTTCATATTGCAGGCACAAAGACAGTGGTGAAACCATGCTTTTGTGAAAGTCAAATTACATTTTCTAAAGTACAGTATAGCTCTTAGGAAGACTAAAATAAAGATAAGGTTAATTACATATTGAAGTGTAATTTGCATTTAAATTTAAATAATGGGGATGTACATTTAGTCATATGTTTCAAACAAAAGGGAAAGAATTAGCATTTTCTTCCCGGAATAATCTGTCTACTTTTATTTTTAATTAAACTAGCTATATCAGGTATGTATAGATCATGAAAATAATGAGAAATAATGCATAAATCTAATAGTCTAATAGAATATTTCTCCTTTTGGATATTTCTTAATGGGGTCAGAACTCCAGCTTGTGATTTTGAGAAGGTTTTTTTATCCTAAAATCCCAAATCCAAATCCTGTAACAGACTTGAGAAGCCAGAGTTACATTCCTTAGCACAGGCTACAGAAACATGGGTGATTAGCCCAACAAAATGTTGCTTTATGCATGCTCCCCTCCACTTAAATAACTTCCCTGAATCCAGTTACCCATCCCAAAGCAATGACAAGGGATTAAAAAGAGGAAGAAATTATTGCACACACTTGAAATCCTATACAAACACTTCTAAAATTTTTTTTAAACAAGTATGATTCAGGATTACTTCTCTTGAATATAGTATACAATGTGTTCAAAAGGATAATTTTTACTGGAAATGTCATCTGGGCTCTACCCATATTTACCTCTGCAGCATACCAAGCAACCTTGGAATTCTGCTCACCAAATGTCTTCATTTGGTGTTTTGGGAACCAGTAATTTAGTTGTAAATCCTGCTCATCAAGATTGATAGATCAGTTAATACTCATGACAGGAACTCCATTGCCTTGTATAACCTGAATAACAGAGTCCTGAGGAAAGCCAGAGATGGTATGAACAGGATGGTAACCAATAGAACCTTCCTTTCTCTTTCCTCACTGAATGTTCCTTCAGCAGAAATTGGTTTGGATCATCCTTTCACACAGCTCACATGAGCCAAGATCAAGATGAATTATGCTGGGATGTTTGAGACTCCATAAACAGTTTTTGTGGGTTTTTTCCCCCTGTTTTGTAATTGGCAAACAAACAGAAGAAGGATATTTGAAAGCTAAATAGTGAAAAATAGGAAAAAAAAAAAAAGAATAATAGCTAATAATATTTCTATTTATAAATAATAACTAATAATTATGAGACTAATAATATTTTCTTTATCATAATAAAGTTTTAGTTGACTGTTAGAAGGAAATTTCCCCCCATCTTTCTATGCGTTTTTCCACATGACAGCTCTGAGACATAAAAATGCAGCAACAGTTGGTATGTGGTTTTTACACACTGCCTTATCTTGAGGACTTACATTCACAGACCAAAACAGGGCAAAAAGTCCAAAATAAAGATAAGAGAAAGGGGGAGTCCTTCTGTTAGAAAGATGAAATTGAAAAGATAATGTTTAAAGGTAACATTTATTCCCAAAGAGAGGAGGTCCTCATTCATTCGTGCAGGCCTTCTGCTGCAGGCTTGCTTGATTATGTTTTTGTAGGGATGGGCTATTCTTGAGTAAGGATAAGTCATCCTTGAAAACCAGCCTGTTCTTCTGGGGCTTGTTTTCTCCAAAGCTGTATCCCATGAGGTTCTCTCAAGCAGAGCCTTGGACTTGTGGATGTATTAAAGAATCTCCCTCCATCCCAAACACATCCAGCTGTGTCTCCATTATCTTTCATAGAGAAGCATCACTGAGAAATGAGGACTTGTCTTAAAGGCTCGTCTCAATGTTAGCAGCCAACAAGTGTTGAACAAGTAATTAATTCCTTCCAAGGAATTAAAAAAATCAGACCAAAGGCAGCAGATGCAGGAGACACCACACCGCTGGACAAGTCAGAGCAGTAAAATGAGAAGGAAAGGAAATGTATGGAAGAGATACAACCAGAGGGTTAGAAGAGGAGCTGGAGAAAGGTTACATTTCTGAGGCAGAGGAGAGATCATGAAAAGCTGAGAGCACTGATATTGTGGGTGTTCTTGCCTGAGGAAAAATACAACACTGAGTCTTTGCAAAAGACAATGAAAATTCCAAAATGTCTTGTAAATACTAGAGAAAGGAATTTCTTGCCTCTATTAGAGATCTGAATTTTTCTTTCTGCCTTCTGTGAAGTAAATTCTGGCTTTCAGAAGTACAGCTGACTAACACAGCATGTTTAAAGAAAAGAAAAAAAAAAAACATTATACTGAAATAGAGTTGAGGGGATAGATGTGTAATGCTGAGCCCAACAGTATAAGTGAGCTACGTCTGTATTTTCATTTTGGGAACATAAGCTCGTCAAGCTGCTGAATGAGAAAAAACTGAGAAACACAACAGTGAGGAGATCATGAGTGAAATCTGCAACTATGTTAATCTTACACTTAACAGCTTTTCACCAAAGCACAGCAACAAACGATAGAAGGAAGAATAAGATCAAAAGTTAAAACAATTCTTTGCACAGACTCAGCCCCACTCTTAGGGTTACCATGTTAGTGCCTGAAATTTTCAGGCTAAAATTGTGTTTCTAGTGCAGCAACTCTGATATGCCCACATTCCCTGATGGCTGAGGTATGCCTGTAAAAGTGTTACATCTCAGACTCTTTGTCTGACTGTGCTTTTACATGTGAGCAACTCACACACAGGAAATAAACCCTGTGCATCCTGACAGACATCTTGGCTTCTTCTGTGACTGTAAATTAAGAGGCATCCAGGATTTTTTCAGCAATTAAACACAGTCATGCCTACTAATGCTCTGTAGGAACAACTTCTGCTGAGGTTCTGGCCTGCTCCAAGAAGCTCCATTCCAGGGAATGTCCCAGTGCTGGCTCTGCCAGTTGGCCTTGGAGCTCACAAACATTTCCAGACACAGGTACAAACATTACAACAAGACATCAGCAGTTTAGGCAGTATGGCCTGCTGCCCACACCGACTGCAGGGCAAGGTCCTCCTGCCTACCAGGACAGTAATTTCAGCAGAAAAAGTCTTTGGCAGATATACCCTGAAACTACAATGAAACTTGCATGCATAATGCACACAAATGCATGTGTAATTAAGAGATAATCAGGATTACTCCACCCACGTACTTTGGGACACTTTATGTGCTTGTGCTACATAACTCTGCTCATTCCCTGTTGCTCCAGAGTGAACACAGTGAATTCATGCAACTTTCAGTAGGAGGATGAGTACATTAATAAGTTCTAGAGTAAATAAGATAATAAAGTATAATGAATAAGTTTTAGAGTGCAAGTAGGGAGACAACTAAAACATAATAATTTTGAATTATAAGGAAAGGTTATTGTTTAATACCAAGCACTTTTTAAATAAAACCTTATAATTTAAGCAATAATAAGCCTACTTCTCTATGCCATTGATTTTGATAGGAGAAGTTCTGTGTGTACGAACCCCATACTCTTTAATAACTTTTTGCACCAAGCAGGAGAAAGATTATTTTTGAGGCATGAAGAAAAAATGTTTTTCCTTTCTAAATGTCTGATTACTATTTATTTTTTTCACACTCCTGCATCTGCCAAAGCTGAGACCTCTCCTGCTTGGTCGAAGGATAGAGAATTTCTTTATTTTCTGCAACAGCTCCTTCTTGGCAAAGTGACAGGGAGGGCATCACTGCAGAGGGCTGATAGTGGCAGCTGCAGGGGGGGTTTTGCTGCACTTTGGTTGGATGTTCAACTTTGGAATTCTTCTGCATATGCATTTCAGTTCCAAACAAATCTCAGTCTATTCTAAGGAAAAAAAGGATCAAAATATAAATAATGCCGGTGGTTTCCTTGATTTTCTGTGTACGTGCTTTGAACCAGTCTTTACTTCATGTACATGTAATGCTTCTGCATGAGGAGGCTCCAAACCATATATTAACATTAGAGGAAATAGATTCTTTCTTCTTGACAAGTGACAGAGATCTCTTCACAGGTAAAATGAACATTAAGTTGATTTAGAATCCTGTAATAGTGAACTGGTACCCATTTACACTGCCTAACACTGGAGCAAATAACTACCAGCTGTACAGCCACAGAAAACCAGCCAAAAAATACTAAATTCTGCAAAATGTGTAAGAAAGTGAGGAAGTGCAGCTGATTTTATGTTTATGACAGGTGAATTAGTCCTTTGAAATGATCTTTGTGGGGTGTATAAAAGGGATTTAATCCCTTGGGCTCTTAATGTTTTAGAACAGATAGACATTATGCTCACTATTTCATTATTGTTTTTCTGTAGTTAGCATTACAGTTCGTTTTCTGATATTCAGTATGGACCCTTCTTTTTGTTTCAGGACTAGCTTTATCTTGATAAAAACATATGCTGTGTCAAGGTACTATTTTCTTCATAGTTTGTCTTTATGATCTGAATATCGTAGCTCCTCTCTTGCCTATTGTACATTATTGATCTTGAACACCTTGAAACCAATTTCACATTCTAAATTTTGGAAATTTACAATAATGGTTGGGAGGTATTTTTAAATTTAGCTTAAAATTACTTAATGGGCTTCAATTGTCACAAAGTTTTTTGGTGTTTCTTTTTCAGTTCAAACAAGGTTTTGAAGAAGCAAGTCAATTTTTACTGCAGAGAAGTGATAAGTGATAGCCAGAAACTTTTAGCAATGTTTCCTCTTCTGGAGCACTTCTTTCCTTGAGGAAAAGTAGTGCACAAAAAGTTATAACCTACAGTACAAGCCTGTAATGCTGAAATCAGAAATGCCAAAGAAAAATAAAGTTTGATCAGGAAAGGACATTAAATACAACGACAAAAAAGGCATTCTTGATGGACATCAGCAGTTGGGAGGAATAGCAAAGTGCCAGCTGGTCAGCTACTTAAAGGAGAGGGAAAACCACCCCTAAAAATATTGATTATTATCAGATACTTAGCATAATTGGCACCAGTGAGAAAAGGGTACATCTCAGTCTTAAGTTAGGGAGAACATCTATGAGCTGTATGTTCTATACTGATGTGAGCATCAGGACTGTCCCTGGGGAGCACTTGAAGTGGGGCTGATTCTGCCACGGGACTTATCTTCCAGACCCTGTGGAATTAGGTGATGCAGGTAAAACTGGGGAAGAATGAACATAATAACCACTTAGATTGAAAAAAAACAAACTGAAGGTGTGACAGGGAGTTAGTCTCATCAGCTTCATTTAATCCTCTGAAAGAGTGTTAGCACAACTCTATGGTTTATTGCACCCCCACAGATAAAAAAATAAAACAGCTACAGTCAATATGAATTGGTCAAGAAGCTGAGCCAATCCAGTCTCATTTCCCACTCTGACAGAGTAACAGGCTCTGTGGACTTAAGAGCTTTTAGCACTATTTCCATGACCTTTTCATAAGTAAACTAGGCTAGACTGTAAACCAGTTAGTCAGAAATGGGGGGAAAACCATTCTGACGCAGTCATGGCAGCAACTGCAGCAGAGTCAGTTCTGGCTTGGCTCATTGCAAGCATTTCAGTCAATGAGATGAGTGATGAGACACCAAGTTCTGAGCAGAAGACTCGGCTTGATGGCTTACTGAGGGCCCTTCAACAGGAGCTATCCTGTGATAGCATGGTCCTCTTTTTCTGAATTTGCAGATGATACCTACCCAAGAAATCCTGTAAGCTTCTTGAGACACAGAATTGGATTTTAAAATTATTTGGACAAGTTCAAGTTATGGTTTAAAAGCTTATGATATCACTAAGTACCGATAAACAGAATATTCTATACTTAGAAATAATTCTTCAAATACAGTATGGGGAAGAAGAAGCTAAAAGCAGCTTTACTGAAAAGAAGGCAGGGAGTTACTGGGCCCAAACTGAACCCAAGTCAAACAGGTCATTGACAAACCAAACACTGATCTGGGACACAGGGTACAATTTTAGCCTCTAGGGCTTGCAGACCAGTCCCACCTTTCTGCTTGGCCTGAAGCTGACATAATGAGTTCACTCTTGGCATCTGAAAACAGAAAGAATCTGAACTAACTGGAGGGAGTCCACAGAAGCTCAATGAAAATATTAGGAGTTTTGAAAACATGACCTATCAAGAAAGGCTGATTATCAGGATTATTTCAATTAAACAATGGAAAAGCAAAAGAGAAAAATTAGCTGCCTAGATATCTAATAGACTGGAAAGAGTCTAGGAAGAAGTTATTTTCCATGCCTGTGAAAATAGATAAGACTGAATGGGCTTAAACAGCAGCAAGGAAGATCTGGGTTAAACATTAGGATAAGCCCTCTAATTAAGTGTAAGAGCAGTGAAGCACTGAAACAAACTGCCCATGAGTGAAGGCCGTGCCAGGTGGGTGAAGCAGACATTCACCACCACCACCAGCACCACCCTCAGCAGCGTGAGACTACTGAGGAGCACCAGAGACAAACTGGCCTTTGGATTTCTGGCAATCCTATTTCTTAGGTTCTAAATCATGTGAATAAAATCAGCCTTCTTTTTGCAGCAGAAGAAATTCTGTAATACTTAATCCTGATTTAAATGTACTTCATAGCCCACTTTTCTAATGCTTTGCTCTGCTCCAGTTGTCCTTAATCTTTTTATTTTTGTAACTGTGTCACAATTATCAGATGCCAGAGAGAAGAACCCCTTGTGACTGACACCTCACACGTATTCCTTTCTATTCCTCACAAAAGTGATTTCATTTTCTGCCCAAGCTTCTCTAAATCCTTTTTTATTAAGTATTCGAGTACCACTGGCACCATTGTACATATAATTCCTCTTTGCTGTCACCTCCACACTTCATAAAGGTCATGAAATTATTGCTCAAAAAGTTTAGAAGATGCAGAATGGAGAAGGTACCTTCCCCAAATCCAGTAATACCCTTCAAATTCCTTGAATCCCATGGCTATTTTCACTGCCCTTTCACTTGATTTTGAAGGAGCTGAAAAGACAAAAAGGATTTCCTCTCCAACTTAGATTAATTCTTTATAGGAAACGTGATGCACTTATCTGAACTAGGTGACACTGAATGTATTTTTGCATTACTTTCTGAGCTGTCCTACGCAACAAAGAACAGACTTGTGTGGCAGTGCAAGCAATTTTATAACCAAGAAACTAATGCTGTGAAATTCCTATTTTAGAAAATCTAAACAAAGCCCATCAATTAGAATAATGTTGATCATACAGTAACTTAAATTTTATAACCAGAAAAATACCTTCAATCGTATTTTTAAGAAACCAGCCACGAATTTTCGTAATTTTATCCTGTCAACTAGATGTGGGCCTGTTTTTCCTTAAATATTTCAATTTCTCTCTGAATTTAGAGCTACAAAAGTTGTTCTTAATGCTTGCAATTCTGCAGATATTAAAAATGAAATCAATTGTCAGGACCACTTGTTCCAAAAATGCAACTAAGATTATTTTTCTCCAGTCTCATGCTATATCATTATCCATGCTTCTTTCCTGTGACAAACTAGGCTGACACTGACTTGGACTGGATGATCTTAGAGATATTTTCCAACCTTAAAAATTCAATGATTTTATCTTTGTTGGTTCTGTTTTCCTAATATTCTGAAGACACTTTGGTCTTGCTGAACTGTAAATGCTCACATCTGGATGGAAGTTAGGATGATGGTCTATTCTGACTCCTGCAGGTCAGCTCCTGCTCACCCTCATTAAAAAAAATCTGAGGTGTGGACATTTTCACTCAGTTAAGGAAGTCGAGGAACGTGTGTTACTGCATTTCCATAGCTACTCCGTTATTTTTCCCAAAGACTCCATCTTATTCTGCACCATGCAGTGGTAAATGAGTGAAGATTGAGGCACTGCCTACAAGTCTCTCCACCGTTGTCCAGACTTGCCCCTTTAAATGCCAGAAATGCACAGAACAGCAATAGCCAAGATTCTACACGACAGATGTTGGGCTGAGAATTCCCAATCAAGGGGAATGCAAAAGTGATTTGCTGAATGGATCTGAGCAGTTGGGAATCAGAAGCAAAAACGACTACAGCAAGGACCAATATTTGACCAACCCCTCACATCTTCCCCTTTATTTTGATATCAACAGTCATTTATTTTTCTCAATATAGCAATGATGTATTATTAATAGAAACCAACTATCCAGGATAATCAGTGTATTTCTGAATCTGTTTTTTTCTATGTGGGATATTAAACGATTCTCTGTCCTGCTGGCAGATGTGTGAGGATGCCAGAGATATTTGAAGAAAGCTTTCAGTTTTTGTTGGAAAGACATGGAGATAAAACTGATGGATTGAATAAGGTCTACAAGATCAGGACAAAAGACACAGAACATAAAGGTGACCTGTACACAGAAACTCACATTTATCCAGTGTCATCAACTTCCAAAAAGTACAATCTAGATATTTTTCCCCCATGACTATGTGAAACAACGGTTGATAACATCACTGATGGTGAATCAAGAGGCATCTCCCAAGCTCTGAGCATGAACCTTCAATACTTAGAAGCAAGTGCCTGACATTTAACTGAGATAAAAGCTTCGCTTATCAGTGCCTTCTATGTATTTGCAGAGTGCCAATGTCCAGGTTCCTGAATTATCTCAATGAATGTGGCTTTATTTCTACGTCTAGCTCCGTTTCTATAAAAACCCAGCCGTACAAATAATGTACTCTGCTCCACAAGCAGTTACCAGCAGGTAACATGTGACTATCTACCTTCCTCAGCATGGAAAGCTGTCTCCCAGGTGGTGGTGCTCCAAGGTATTTTAACTGAATAGTTTTAGATTAGATTTAAGTAGATTTAGATTAGATATTAACAAGAAATTCTATACTGTGAAGGTGGTGGGATGCTGGAACAGATTGCCCAGAGAAGCTGTGGATGCCCTGTTCCTGGAAGTGTTCAAGGTCAGGCTGATAGGGTGAAAGTGGTGGGATGCTGGAACAGATTGCCAGAAGATGTGGATGTTCTGTTCCTGGAAGTGTTCAAGGTCAGGCTGATGGGGCTTTGTGCAACCTGGTCTAGTGGAAGATGTCCCTGCCCATGGCAGGCAAGTTGGAACTAGATGGTCTTTAAGATTCCTTCCAACCTAAACCATCCCATTCCATGGTTGATGGTCCTTCCTCTGCAAGCCTGCCATCCAGCACTGCCAGGCTTGGTAACAGCACATCCTCTGCACACCAAGCTGTGCTAGTACCTTCATATTATATTCTGTGGAGCCCCTCAATACAAAGAGCTTTGTCCTGCCACTCTTCATCCACGAGTAACAAAGGAAACTGCGGGGTGGGGAAAAAAAAAAAAAAAAGCTGTGTCTCTGGCCTGGGGAAGAATTTTTTCCAGTGTGTCATTACTTCAATTCCAGACTGCACAACTCAGACAGTGCCAAGAGCAGGAAGGATGATGTGAGCTTCAGGGCATAGTTTTTACTGAAAGTCAAGTTTCAGGACTGGGGAGGGGGAAGGAAGGCTTGTTTTCACTACAGCTAAAGGAAAGACGAAGCTAGAAACTCTCAGTACTCGCAGCAGGCTTTCTCTGTGCTGTGCATCTTGCCGGGGGACAGGAATGCTCGGAGACCACAGCAGCCTGTTTTCTCCTGATGCCATCTGCTGGCTGAACCACCAGGGTAAGGCTGGGCTCGCTGACATAAAAGCAACCACAGGCTTCACCTCGCAACACCTGCAAAGTCCTTGGAAAACACCTCAGAAAAACCGAATACTTATTTTTTAAGATGGAATAAAAATGCACAAAATTATTTTGCAGGCTTAAAATTAAGAAAAGGACAAACGTTAATCTTTAGCTAGTACAGCTTAAAAAAATTATTTACAATGCTTAGATGAAAAATAAAATAATTTTTAAAAAGCTGTTACTGCCAGAAACAGAGCTGGTCCCTGCTTTGGCACAGGCCCATGCAAAAATAACCAATTCTAACCAGAACAAAGTTAAATTGTCTACATGACAGTAGATGTTTCCTAGATGGCTATTGGATATGAATAAAAGATCACTGAATTATAAATTACAGAGGTTGATATTGCCTTATTTCTGCATTTGGACAGATTTTGGCAGACAGGGCTGTCATCTGCTGCTAACAAGACCCTCAGATGGTGTCACATCTGAAATAATGACAGGAGGCTAGAAAAAATATGGTGTTTAGGATATTTGCGAGCAAGCTTGTGAAAAAGCTGCTTGTTGTTAATCCTGTAACATTTGCACCCTCACCATCAGTACTCAAAGCTCTCTGTGCAGATTAACATGATGAAAATGTTGTGGCTTTTTATATTTAATATAATGGCTACTGAATTTCCCTCTCAGAAAGGCCTTCCGGACCTGAGGAAATAACTGCTTTGAGGAATATAACTTGGACTGGTTGCCTTTCAAGCACCATGGACATTTAATTTCTTCTGTGGTGGGAATGGGAGATCAGGGAAGTGCACACTGGGATGGTTGCTGTTGTGAAGCATGTTCTGGACGGGGTTGCAGACAGAGGCAAAGCACTAAAATACACCCAGCATAAACTACCTGAAGTAAGATAATCCCTTTCATCTACAAACTATTCTACTTAAACAACTTAGTATACAACATCTAGTTTCATTTTACTAATATAAGATGATTAATACTCAAATTACATCAGAATTCATTCAAACTGTGCCTTACATCATAGTAATTGAAAAAACCTTTACAAAGGGATGATTTATCTCTCCCATTTCTAGTCCATCAACCTGTACATACAACGGACGTGCACAAGGAGGATCTCCTGCCTAAGGCACTGAACATAAAATAAATAAACAAATGACAAATATTATTTTATCTCTTTATTTTTTTCCAGAATATTTTAATATTGAAGCCCAAGTTGTTATTTTCAAGGGACAGGGAAGAGGGAAAGGAAAGGGAGAAAAGTTATGAAGACAAATTATTTTATTTAATTTATGGTTTTGTGAATGGTCATTTCTGTAGGCAACAAAAGGTTGTTTTCTTAAAAAAAATAATAAAACAAACAGCACCATTAAAGAAAGCATGATCCCTGAATTCTAAACAAAACACTGTCTTGAAACACAAAAAATTGCTAAAATGCTTGTTTCACCCAGTCGCATCTGGTGGGGTAACAAAGCAAAGCATAACAGCATTAAACTGTAGCAATCTTGCTGAAACCAACTACACCCCCTTCTGAAAATTCAGAGAACCACTTTCCGAGCTTGTCCTGTGGGGATAACGTTTTCTTTGGTAGAGGACTGAAGGAGGGTATTTACTTCACTGAATGCAGATAGAAAAAGTATCTATGCACGTTAGGGATCTCCCCAATAAATCTGTATTTCTCATGCATGTTAGGTACGAGTGGATTTCACATTGCTGTTATACTGCAGGAGTAATACTGCCCTATAAAGGCATAGAATGGCTAATGTTGAACAGATGTAAACATTCAGAATACTGACAAAAAAAAATTACATACACACAAAAAACCCTGTACTGAAAATGTGAACCGAGTTAAGTTTCCACAAAGCAGAAAAAATATTTTACAGCAGTACAAGAGAATTATGGCAACAAAGTAAAGCACTTTTCTTGTAACATTCATGAACAGTACAAATACAACAAAGTTATTCTACGGACTAAATTATTCTTTAACTATCAAATATAGTACAAAGCGAAATATTATGTGCTATAAAAGAAGCAGCTCCTTAAATTAGACTAAAAAATGCTTTTTTTTTTCTTTTCGTTGGTTTTACAGTGACAAAGCATGATGACCGAAGACAACAGGATTTCACAGATCCAGAAACATTTAGCCACACAGGTCCATGATAAAGCCACTGAATATTTGGCTGCTTCCCCCCCGGTGCTCCGCAGAGCCGCGGAAGATGAGCGGCTGCGCTGCTGCCAGGAGACTGCAGAAGTCATTCAGTGTTCAGAGCAGGGCCCTTCATGTGCGTCAGCTAAAATGATCCCTTTTGGTGACACTTCTCAGCTCATCTCGAGTGTTTATCCTGGTACTTCACCACACCTTGGAGAAACTGCTAAACCAGAGGCTACAATAACGATTCTGAAATTGTGCGTGTGTTCACAAGGGGAAGGGGGTGCAGCATAAGGTAATTTTACTTCAGAAATTGCATTATAAAGCACCATATGCACCAGCTTAAAAACTGTGCAAGGAATTGCAGGGCCCTGAAAAACCATCTGCACGTTCTGTAGCTTACCCTGACAACATGCACCACCCTCAAGAAGAAAGTCCATTGTACAGAGAATATACCTTTCGCTTTATGGCTCAACCTTTATTTTTGTCTTTTAAATGCTATTTCATGTACTAGATCTCAGCAGATAAATAAAATGCAAACAGGGAGCATCCAGTTCACCATTTCTTAATTATTTTTTAACATTATTTCAAAGGGAGTTTCTGCTTGGAAAATTATTTCGGAACAGAAACACACAAACACACTCACTGCAAATGCCCTAACGTTATCTGCATATCTCACAGGTATGCAATTAAAACAACAAAGAGGGAGGAAAGAAAAAAGCATTTCTCCCTCTCACCCAAAAGTGCTGCTCCAGGGGTAGGAGTAGGGGGACAATTTTTGAGATTTAAAAACAAAAAAAAAAAGGTAAATTATACATGCTGGACATTGGGACACATACGTACGTACACACAAACACAGAGCAGTGTGTTCTTAAGTAATTCTTCCACCACTTTTCAGTGCATAAACTATTAACAACCCACGGTGCAAACGGCCTGGTCATCAGAAAACACAATGACATTGAGCCTGAAACCGGAACAATCAAACAACAACAAAAAAAGGAGTAATTCAAAATTAATGTCTAAATGTGACTGTGTTCTTACCAAAGGCCTAGGGTCACTCTCCCCTAGGCATTTGTGTGATACCAAATCCACGTAAGGTTTTCAGTCACGCTAGGATTCAATCAGGCTCTCGCATCACCGCGGTTGCTTTTGAGTATTTTCATACCCTAAACGTATTCTTTAACAACATTTCGCCACCGTTGCTAACTAATTGCTTGAATTTATTCCTGGTGCATCTCCAATGACTCCAAAATGAAAGGAGTGGAACTGCACTATGGAAGAGTTTGGTCAGTTGTATAATGTAACATAGCACCATCCAGTCTAATGCCATTTAAAATACATTTTATCATGACCTCACACATGCAAGTTGCAATCCTGATACAAAAATGACAACATGACAAGAATGAGTGACCTACCACATTAGTCACACCCTTACCCTCCGAACAAAGGAAAACTATGCTGTGGCCGGAATTTATTTCTGTATTATGTCAGTCAATACAAGAACTATTTCAAGATGCAAGTACAAACAAATATTGACTTATGTGCTGTGGACAGGAAAACCTGAGCTAGAAATAAGGATTCCCAGCAGGCTTGTATAAACATAGGTAAATAGAAGTCTAAGACTGGTTGCCCTCTTTTTTTTTTTTTTTAAATAGAAGATCCTAGCTCTACCAAGTATAAATACAATGCAATACAATTTCAATACAAAGGCTCCTCAACTATGAATCTGATATACATTAACTGACTACACTCATGCTTACTCATGAGTATTGCCCAGTTGCTGTTTCACCCGCAGCTGGCATAGCAGTGGATGCTAATTTTCACTTGGTTACTTTTAGGTTTTTGCTTGGCTGGCTTATTTTCCTACCAGAAGACCTGAAAGTGCTGAGAAGCCGTTCCTTAGTTCACACGTCATATTAAGGAGCACTTTTGTATAGAAAAAAGAAAATATTATTGTATTAGCAACAAATTTGTTAGTTATTACAAATGGCCTTTGTACCACACAGTGTCAAAAATAATATTGATATGTTGCTAATTACAATAAAAGAGAACATCAAGGTGCACCATAGAGCTTCCTATGACAGGAATGTATGTTGTAGATATTCCAGCTCACTTTTAAGACAACAAACGGCATTTATCATGTTTGTGAAAATGGTCCCGCAAGAAAATAAATATGGTTCCTTCACTCAGCAGAACCTCACTATATGCCCCTGAGCCAGGGAGACCAGTTACAGCTGATGAAAAGCACACAAACAAAGATCAGACAAAAAAAGTATGCTCTAAAATACAGCATTCTTGTCATTTCCTAAATGTAGCTCTATCATTCACATTGGTACTTCAGAACGCAACAGTTCGCTGCACGAAGAAACCAAGCAGTCTTACATCTCACACATTCTTACTACACTGCTCTCTTAAAACTGTGCAAGGAAAATCAGTTTTCTTGGGCAGGCTGTAAGGTCTTTGGATTAGTGAGGTTCTACTGTGATGGTAAAAAAACCTGTTTCTCTTGATGCTGACATTTGGGCAGACCCAACCACATATTGGCAGGTGACTTGAACTCCACGTTGTGTTCTTGGAAGTGGGAGTAAAGAAAAACCCAAAGTGTTTTCATCTCCCCAGCAACTGCATGTGCTTTATCCCTTTATAATATTTTCCTATTAGGTGAATAGGACTCAAAAAATCACCGTTTTTCTTTTCTGCTGTTATGGTGGCTAGCACATCTGAAATGCAGCTATAGTCCTGAATGTAAATACAGTACTGGATAACTACTGAAGGTTACTTTAAAGATGCAGTATCCCTTTTAAAAATACACTTTGCTTCCAAATTTCTAAAAGGGGTCTGACTTTCTTTGAGAGAAAAAAAAAGAAAAAAAAGTCAGTGTTGCAAATACTTCTAAGAATTACTTTAAATGGCAAAACTCTCAGATGTTATTTAAATACAGTAACTCACATAAGAGGAAAAGAAATGATAAGCTGACATTCAACCAATATGCAATTAAAATCTTTCCTTATTCATTCATCAGAAGAATGCATTATTTTTAGGCCACAAAAAGACTACAACCTCGAGAACCAATGACCTATGTCTGACCATAATTTTATATATATTTGGGACTAACAAACCTAGCGGACAGATTAGAGAGGCAAATACAAATAAAGACCATTTGAGCGAGAAACAGGAAGAGAAAAGAGATTTCTAATCTCCAGCAGAGAAGTTACCTTCTCCAGACTCTACTGAAGCCGATGTGTTTCCAGTGTTGGTCCCACTAACTCACCACAAATCTTTCTCAAGGAATCAACAAAGAAGAGATGATGAGTAAGATTTGAGTTCCACAGTCCCTGGCAGGCACATAAGGAAACTTCTCTAACCATCTAAATTCCTTTTAAAAATTTCTTTTGTTAGGTGAAGTGACTATATTTTAGCCCTAGATAGTGAAAGTCAATTGAAGAAAACAATCTTGTCAGCAGAAAGACTGCAAACTGACTTAGAATCTACAATGGTCGGCACCCCACACCTTGCCACTACCCCGCTCACACCAGCTGCTATTCAGTGTGTTATTCATTCTGCATAGTTACTCCACTTCTTACAGTGCTATTGTTCCACTGATCTTTAACCTGCAGCTCATATCAAATATCAGACAGTGGAGAAAAAATGTGCTGCACTTTGTGCAAATAAATAGAAGCTACGAATTACATGCATTAATGCATTTTTCTTTTTCTTTTTAGCACAGCAAGAGAGCTCATAGATGCCTCAGTAACAAGGCTATCTTTATTTTAAACTACTTCTACAGGTTTCCTCTTCTTCCCAGAAAATGGCACTCAGGTAGAATAACTAATTTCTGAAAGCACCACGTAGGAGAAAAAAAGCAAAACAAAAAAACAAATAAACAAACAAAAAAAAATTTAAAAAATCAATCCACTAATTGCAAACCATAAGTGGCCTAAACTGTTCCAATTTCTCTGTTCCTTTGTCCTGCTCCCCCACGTTTATAAGGGATACTGCATCTTTGACTGAGCTCCTACCGCACCACCAGACAAGCTACACATAGTTTGGAAGGCCCTATGCAGTCATCATGACAGAAGGCTCCGCAGCCTTTGCACACGATCATGGCCTTCAGCCTGCAGGAGCATTTCAGTTCCAGCTCATCGGCATTGCTGCTGTCAGCAAATTTCTGAACCGGGATCTGCGCGTTCTGGTTAGACAGGCCTGTGGCAGTGTTTGAACCACTTCCTAAAATCCCAATCGATTTCTCAATTGCAGATGCCGCCCTTTTGAAACTTGTGCTACCAAAGTGTATTGTTGGATAATTTCCACAGAGCTGCTGCTGCTGTTGCTGCTGCTGTGGGTGCTGCGTCTGTATTTTCTGAGCAGCAAGTTGGGTAAAAGGCTTCTGTGGCTCAGAAAGTAAATAGGAAGAGAAATCTGCATTTTTTAATGCAAACGCTTTTAACTGTTCCTTAACTTCGTTCTGATCATAGGAAGCTTGTTTCATGCCCAGTTCGCAGCTGCTGCTTAAACCTTCCTCAAAAGAAACAGGTTCAGATTTTATATTGCTACAGATGCCTGCTGGCTGAGGCCAACTAAGTCTTTTAGTGGTTTCCATAGTAACTGTCGGTTGTTTTTGATCAGAGGGGACTTCTGCATTTGGGTGAGGAGGGGGAGGAGGTGGCAGGGGCGGAGGGGGAGCAGGGGGATGCGTTAATGTTTTACTCTGCAGAGTTTGAGAGGCACTGACAATGTCATCACCTTCCTTATTTTGAATATTAGGGGAAAACACACTTCCTAGCCTCAGCTGGTGAGCTGCTGTAGAAATATTCACGTCTCCCAAACCCTTCTGTTCCAGGTGTCTGCTAAAAGCAAATGAGTTGCAGCCAGGTGGGCCTTTTGAAGTAGTTTGCAACAAAGCTGCCGTAGGAATGGGGCCTCTTGCAGCCATGGACATTTGGTAAAAATGCTGTCTATGTGAGGTACTGGCTTCTGCGTGAAAGCTGCCATTTTTATCAATGTGAAATAAGCTCTGCTGGAAACTGCATGAAGGCAACGGCCTCTTCTGCTGCTTGATCTCTGGGCTGTGAGTGATCCGGCTCTGAATGGCGTGTTTGTTAAGCCACTCCTGCTTAAATGGCTGTCCGTGCCCTAGCTGATTCATGCTGGAACTAATTACACAAGGAGCCACTTTAACATCTGTGTCCATTGACACCTTCCCAGGCTCACATTTAATTTGAGCGTGTTCCCCTATAGTCCTGGCCATCCTCTTTTTCGGATGGTTTTCACGCTTTCTGATTTGTAGTGGGGCTATGCTGCCTGCTGTAAATCCTTTACCATCTGGATTAGGAGAGTTGGAAGCATGTTCAACGATATTTCTCTCAGCCACTACTGTTTTACATACTGAGGTAGTTTGCAAAGGCAAGGGAAGCCTGTTAATTTCTAGCTTGGCTCCTGATCTGGGCTGCGGCAGTACTTTTTCTAAAGGCAGATTGCCTTGCAGTAACTGTGTCACTAAGGGGTTGTTGGCCTCCACTGACGACAAGCGACAGCTGGAGCCCCCGGCACTCGTAACTCTCTTTAGGGTTTCCGTTGTCAGGGACAGGGAGTCTTCCATGGAGTCCGCGATGGATGTCTTGGAGGTCTGTGGTGGCTGCACACTCGTGGCTATTTCTGCACTCTGGGCAGGCATTTCAGGAACTGTAAAATCCTCGGTGTCCATCCTGAAGCACTTGTCAGTCTCATTAGTTTCCAGTTTAACGGGAACAGCAATGCTTGTCAAAAGACTCCTGGACTGCAGTTCTGACATTTGTGTGTAACTGGAAGGTTCGCTTTTGACATTTTTCAAGCAGTTTTGCTCTGTGTACTCCTTATGCTTACCAGAGGTAAGATGGCTGACCACCGGCTGGTCTGTATTCATCGCCTCCTCATCACGCCAACAAATTCTATTGTTAGTGTTGTACTGATTGGCACAGGCAGCATTGGCTTCATTTTTCAGTGCTGAAGGACCTCTTAGTTGCTCAGCAAAGCCTTGGCTGGTAGTAACCACCTCAATTAATTTATCTTGAGGAGCAAGAGGCACTTCTCGAAGACTTGAACAACCTGCCTGCAAGTTTTTGCTGTCTTGCTTTGCTGTAATGGCGATAAAGCTGGAACTGTGCTCAAGGTTTTCATTAGCAACCACTTCAGGCCTGCTTATGACAGACACCTGAGGACAAGCTATACTTTGTAAGGCAGCTTCTGTCCTTACAGGTCTGCTCTGCAGGTCAATGCTGTTCTCTGCGTTTTCAATAGAGGAAGAAAGTGACAGACTGGAATTCTGGTTCGTAGTGTGGTCAACAATGACTTTACAAGGTATCGACCTATTCATGGCAGTTTGTGTAAAGCTCAGTGGATGAGATTTACCAGAGAGATCCATTCGGCTTCGTGCTCCAGAGCTTTTTTCTAAGAGATCAGCATTCAATTTAGTAGCGTTATCATAAGAGTTTATTGTCACCATGTTACCAGTAAACATTGAGATAGGTGGCCTTGCAACAGAATCTGCTGCTGCAAGGGCCTCACTGCAACTTAAAGCTGACCTGACGGTAGTGTGGATGGAGACAGTGCTCTGCTCGCTACACCTGGTTATGGCTATCTTATCAGAAGGAAATCTGTTGGTAGCCCCCACTGGGGGAATCAGCACAGAACTACCAGCGAGATGATTTGGCAAGTTACTTGCAATAGATGAAGCTGGCACAGTGGCATAATGACTGGAGACTGTGTTATTCACATTGCTACTGGGCACTGGCAACCTTTTGTCATCGATGGTGTTTGATAAGACTGTGCTGTCTATGGAGACCGGTACATTACTGTTATCAATACATTTTGGTCCAACGGTTATGCATGGAGTATCAGCCCCTTGGATGGTTTTCAGCATATTTATATTGCAGGCTGAAATTGCTGTGTTTGCGCTGTCAACAGACATTAACACAGAGGATTTATCAACAGAACTTGCAAAAGAAAGTTCTTTAACTGCTCCAGACACAGCAGTGCTGCAAACACACACAGAGACTGAACTTTTATTATAAAGCACTGGTACACTGTTACTTTCAGTAGAGGTAGATGAAATAATTTTCTCACACAATTGTGGCACAGGTATATTTTCATCAGAACTGTGCACAGGTATCTCAGTAGCAGTTTCTGGTAATGTAGCTGTGTTAAGAGACTGCTGCAATAAAGTGGTGGTCTCACGGTGATGAGAAGACTTGTTGCTAGGGGACCTGCAGTTAGGATTAACTATAATGACACCAGTAGAACCTTCAATCTTCGTGTCAGTAGTCGTTGGTATCTCCAGAGATGAGGTACTACTTTCCTTTGAGCTGTACTGTGACTTTGATTCTTTATTAGTCTGGAGTAAATGAGCTCTGGCTTGATGCTTTGCAAATAGCTTGGCCTTTGTTTGCTCCTTGATGTGTGCCAGCGTTCTTGTCTTCCCACCTTCGCATGGGGTCCCCATTGCACCAGAGACTATGCTGGCAGCTGCTGCCACGGCTGCTGCAGCTGCAGCTTCTCTTTGGGCTCTTGCTTGCTGGGCTCTTGCTTTGATATCTGCCAGAGTTCTAGCCCCAGTGTTTCTCCCACTGCTGACTGATGTACTTGGGGAAACTCGAGGTTCTGGTTTAGAAACAGGCTGGCTCTTGATGATAAAAGGTGGTCCAATTTTTGAAAGCTGAATCTAAAGGAAGAAAAAGAAAAAACCCCGTAAATTTTAATATGATCATCAACTCACTAAAATAACCAGCTGTCTCTTTAAGGGTCAGAGAAAGATAATGAAAGGAATTACTGTTCAATGCAGGTGGACAAAAACCTGCTAAAACTAAATGATATGTATGCTTCAATATTTTATCATCCTGCAGCGTGAATAACTGACACCTGTATTAGCCTACTCACACTGATCCTTCTGACAGGAAGAAAGATTGAACTGGATGACAACATGATGCTTATCAGATACAATTTGTCAGACCTGTTTTATATTCAGTGCATCCACCTGAGATGATCAGCAAGCCTCGTGCAGTGATACTGGACAAGAACTTGCAAGCAAACCCCTTCCTGCAAACATGTGAAAAAGTAACCATCACATAGTGCCCTTCTCCCTGGTCACCAGTGATTAAAGCTGTGTTTTGCTTATAAATCTGGCAACAAATCTTGCCATTAGACAGGATGTAGTGGTATCTCCACGGAGCCTGTTTTCCAACTCCCATGATGGAGGATTTAAAAGGTGTAAAAGAAGTAAATCACTAAAGGATATGTCTTTTCTTTCCTCACTTGCATTTTTAAGAGACTCACTTTAGTACATCCCTGGATAACTTTTACATTACTGCACTTCAAAAATTAAATCCTCAAGACTATAAATAGCAAACCCACAAATATAAAAAATTTAAATACCTAGCTCTTTAAGCAAAACAATAACCTGTAAAATCACTGGAATTATTAGGATGTTTCCAATTAGGCATATAGTTTTTCAGGATTAAGAATCCTGGAACCGCTTTGTAACTCATACACTCTCTCAGGATACCCCAAGGTTGGAAAAGAAAAATTCAATTTCTTAAAATGGACATATGTCTACTGGCTGTCTCTAGCAATAGGACTTAGTGGTTTATGCTATGACTTATCTTCTGAAAGGAACTGAGTAGAAAACTAAGTAGTATTTGTAGAAAAAGTAGTCATAAGATATGATGGGAAGTGACAGCCATACAACAGAACGACTTAGAAGAACTGGGTTCTTTTTTCCTCCTTTAATTACAAATGATAGGGGTTTGTTGGTGAGATGATACAAGAGCCAATTTTTTTTTACACAAAAAGCATACTAAAATTGACTGCCCACAATTCTTCAAAACATTCTGCTTTCAGTTTCAGCAGCAACTCTTTTCAGTTTCCACTTTGCATTACCAGAACTCCTAGAGCTCTAAGTACTTGGTTATTTTTTATTATTATTATAGTAATGACCTTTCTTTATTCCCTAGTGATCTATTTCCTTTATGCTTAGAGAGTTATTAGAATTTATTAGGCTAGATAGAACCTTCCAAATATGAAAGAATATCACTAAACTCAGAATGGGGCTAACTTCCAATTGCATCACTGCTCTTAAAAATAAATTATCTGAAATATGCTTCTGCACTAGTGATTAAAGCCTATAAGTCTATTTGCCCTCCCGGCCATATTAACAATGTTCAGTGACTGCAGAAGTTAAAAATAAATGCAGAAAAGGGCATTTCTGAATAATCAGGAACTAGTATTGCAAAGTCAATGGCTTAAATACAGTAAATTGGATCTTAAACTTGGCTGATGTCATCAAGTACGAAATTAAAAGGCTCAAAACACTGAACCTATATATAACTGAATCTACAGAACTCTCTGTTATGAAAAAAACCCTTTTCAACTGAAATATACTTTCTTACATAGCAGTATAATACACACACAAGTGCTTGCTTAGGTGGTGTATTTTTTTGCCCTTTGCTTTGCGATTAACAAAGGTCTCTATATATACATAAATCAGATACTTCCCCCTGATAGGTCTGTTTCCAGTTAATTCTTCAGGGAAATCTTATATTTCAGCCTACCCCAAGCCTTGGGCTTGCAAAAGGATCTTCAACTATTCTGGCTCTTGGTTCTCTTGCTGGATAAAGGGGCTGGTTATTTTTCTAAGTAATGGTTATGATAACGTTTATTCGTCATGCTTGCTAGAGAAGACATCCACAGAAGAACAAGCACAAAATACAGATGGGAACAAGCACAAAATACAGATGGGAACAAGCACAAAATTAGAAAAACAAGTGCTGCATGTGAGTGGTGGGGAAAATCTTGAATTGGATTAAACCAACGGATCCTGGAGAGCTCTGCCACAAACAAAATCAATCTTGTAGCAAAGAACCCTACTGAACAAGTGTATACATATCTGTACCAGAAGTAATTTGGCATGGTGGAAATGCAATAGTAAAGCAAAACCATCAGTACTAACAACCCTTATACATCCCCCAAAAATATACCATGTACTGTGCCTGTATGCAGTTCATAGAGGGACACAATAAACATTTTGTTTCCAAGCCACCCTGTTTATTCATTACTTTACCTTAAGGGGTGGAACTCGGGGCTCCTCTCTGGGCGGCTGTTCTTTATCAGATGGACTTGTTGAGGAAGCACTGCGAGTAGGCAGATCATCATCTATCCTAGCTCTCTTCTCTTTACAGGTTCCAAAACTGTGCTGTTCTGCTGTTTTCCTCTTTGGGATCTCTGGGTCTCTACTTTCATTTCTTGCTTCTGGTGATTTTGTGGGTTCTAAAGACTTGGAAGAATGTGAACTCTCTAGACGACTTTGGGTGCTGCCTGTTAGCTTGTGAGATTTACTTCTGCACACTTCAGAGAATGTAGCTTTCTCTAGAGATGAGGTATATAGTTTATCGTGTGCCTTTGATGGAAGCAATTCGATATTTTTGCCAAGTGATCCTTCTGATAAGACAGACACCTCTGAGGGCAAGAGCGTACCTTTCTTGTCACCTCTTTGCTGAACACTGTGATTTTTATTTTTGATCACCTCTGGAGGACTGTGTTCTGGGATGGATGCAATGTAGGATTTCTCAATTTCAGAATGTGTCTTACATGGCTGATGACCGAGGTTTTTGCTTTGGGACTCTTCCAATACTGAAGTATCAGGTATAATTGTTAGTGGACCAACTTTCATATTTTCAGGGGCACTCTGAAGTTGTTTTGGCTGAACAAGATTCTCTTCTTGAACCACCTTAGGAATGACAGAGCTTTCTTCTTTCAGAGTGGGAAGGGAGTCTTCCAACAAAGGTGATTTCCTTTGTTGCAGAATAAGTCTTTCACTGCTTGGGGAATTAGAGACTGGAGATATCTCTGATGGAAGAGGCAAACTATTTGTCACAAATGTTTCAGAAGTTAGAAGAACAGAAGATACTGAAGATGTTTCTGATGTTAAAGGCAAATCAGACATTGGAGATGTTTCTGATGTTAAAGGTAAATTAGAAGCTGGTGATGCCTCTGATGTTAAAGGTAAATTTGACATCAAAGATGCTTCTGAGGTTACAGGTGAGGTGGACATCGGAGAGATTTCCGACATTAAGGGTGTGTTCAAGTTTTCATCACTGGCCTTCTGCTGAATATCACCTTCAATATTTTCAGAACTGGACACTTCAGATGAGCAAGCTGTTTCAAGAGATGCTGGAGTACAGGGCTCCTCTGAAGTCGACTGAGTGTCTCCTCCAGGAGAGGCAATACAAACTTCTGGACTTCCAGAGGAAAAGGAAGTTTCAGAAATACAAGCATTCTCAGACAACTGCTCCTCAGGGTCACTATGAAGCTCCATATCCACTGCAATGCCTCCACCAGTGAACAAGGAGCCTTCCAGAGCAGCACTTTGCATTTCTGGCACAATTAGCTCTTTTGCAGACTCAGAATCCTTGTCAGCTGTACCGCTGACAGAGTTTGTGGATGAAGCTGATCGTGCTGGTGATATGCAATCCCCCAGCTGATCTATCACAACTGACATCTCCTCCTGAGGGCATTCTGACTTCAACTCTACTTTAATTTCAATGCGAGATGCAGTATCAGTTACATCATTCATCATGACACAGGACTCAGTGCTGTCTGCAAGCTGTACTGCCTCTGTTTCCTCATTTGTGCCAGCTGGACTTACAGACTCCTCAGAAAACTCATGCTCTGGCTTATGGTTCTCCTCCTGGCATTCACAAATACTTGTCTCGACCTCTTCAGCAATTTCCTCCTGAATTACTGATTCTTCAGGTATCAGTATATCCTCAGAATCTGCTGTTAGATCCTTGACAGGAACCTGCTCCATACTACAACGAGATGGACTATAATCTCTCTCTGGTAAAGCTTGAACTTTAGCACCTTTCTCCTCTTGATCCTCAAAGGTTGCTTGCTTAGAAGGACCAGGTGTGCCAGAAGATCTGCACAAAGAATTGCTTTCATCTTCATTATTGTTCTGCACTGCAGTGAGCTTCTTTGACTCTCCTCTTGACATTCCCAACCTAAAGAAAAGCAGAAATTAAAATAGGTATTTCCATCACATTAAGGATAAGGGAATAGGCTAACCTTTGTCACCCACATTTTTTATTTCCAAAAAATACATATTTTCAAGTTTACAATAGTGGCTTGCTTAAGTGGTGGGTAACTAATTTATATACAGTTTTATGTATTTTGGAAACCTAAACCTAACTACTGAGATTTCATTAGAAGTGTTAAAAACCATGAATATTTTTACGTAATCTCTCTGTCTACATTCCAGTTTTTGGTTTTTGGTTTTTTTTGTTTTTTTTTTTTTTTTTTTTTTTGTTTTTTTTTGTTTTTTTTTTTTTTTTTAAATACCAGCACAATATTGCAACACTGGTACAGCATCCATTGCAGAAGAAATGCACAACTGCATCATCTCCTAGTGGGAGCAGTTTACCGTAAGGGGTGGAACTCGGGGCTTTTCCCCTCCTTCACTTGCTTTTAGGGTCAACATAGCTAACAATATGAAAGAAGTCTAACATTCTTAAGGAGCTAAAAGATACATATTTACAATCTATGCATTCATTCTCAGGGATGAAGTGCAAAGGAACCATGTATACTATGTGTGCTTCTGAAGATCTTCTTATCTTTGATCCTGAAAATACTAGCTTAAATAAAGTTTTATTACTTCAGCAGAACTAAAACATCAAAAAAACCCCAAAACAAAACTAAAACCAAGAGATGAAAAAAAAAGGTTGTTTTAAAAAATGTATGCGCTCTGACATCCTCATTTCCTTCTAAGGCCAGTGGGAGTACAGACGCTCAGCACCTTTAAGAAGATTTTCCAAGCAGACTTTATGCCTCAGCAATTCCATAATAGTAGAAAACACACAAAAGCTTGGTGGGAGGCCTTAAAAGAAACTTCATGGTCTTAAGGATCTTCTAATCTACTAAACAGATCTCTGTTATCATTTAATCAGAAAATGGAAACAAGCAAGCATAAAAGATATTCAGAAGCTATGGAAGCAAAAATTGCTTGTCAGTGTGTAGCCAGAGGATACAGAGATACAAAGCCCTATTCAGATGAAAGTACAGAACACATAAAAAACCAAAATCTGTGGTTGTGCATTTTAAAAACACTGAACAGATGTATTACAGTGAGAGCTGTAAACCCAAGAAAAAAACCCCAAACCAACCCAGCCTGGAACTGGCATCCCAAAAAGCACACTTAATTATTAGTATTGCCTACAACTAGACACTAATAATGAACAAAGTCTCCCTTTGCCATCAATATGCTGAGGAAGGATCCTCTAGAGAGCAATTAGGAGCAGCAAATTAACAACTCCCACACTGAATGCATTTCAGAAGATGTGTCTTTCTTCTGCATAAACTATAAGTTCCCCACGTGGTTTAAGTTCAGGTTGTAAGTTTACCAGGCTTTTGGTGAGTAAGTAACTTCCTCTAGAATTCCTTGTGTTAAGGAGACAAAGTTATCTCAGGAAAATGGGAAAGGAAAAAAAAATCCACTCCATCACTGAAAACTTAATCAATGGTCCATTTTCTCTAGCTGGTTTACATCATGAAAAGATACTGCTTGATGGTTATCTTCATGGATTGAAAATCAGCAAAGGAATGAAGGACAGGGTAAAGGTGAATGAAACTGTCACGTGGACACTACACAAATACACACATTCTTCTAACATATTGAAGATAAAGAACTGTAAGGGAAATAAGATAAATCAGATTAAGGCCAGCAGAACACGTACTGAATCTTAATCATTTTTTTCAGTATTGGAAATACTACTATGTTGAAGAAGAAACTGAAGAAAAAGGCTTTCTAAAGAAGGCTCAAGATCAGCATGTTTAAAGCAATCTCAGATTGCAAAATAAACAGCTGATCTGTCTTTTCCCTTAGAGAAAAAGACACCCAAAGTTTGCAAAACAGCACAAAAAATATGAGTGCAGCAGCAAGCAGATTTCAATGAAAGTGCTAAGGACAGGATTCAACTGGTAAAGTAAGGGCACTCAGACATCCAGTAAAAAAACCCCAAAAAGCTACTCAAGGATATATGAATGCTGATATCCTAGTGCTGTGATAAATAGTAGTTGGGGGGCGGGGGGGAAAGAACCAAAGTAAGAAAAGGATTAAATCAGCAATAAAATTTGAAGGAGGTCTATCCAAAATTAAAGCTCTGATCTAGCTGATAGTACTATCCTGACATGTAACTCTCAAAAGTGAGAAAAGAAATAATATATTGACATAATAGAGTATAACCCTTGCCATCTTGGGGCAACAAGCCAGAAGAATGTGGATTTCTAGCAAGATGTATCAGCTGATCCTAAATAAATGAGTGCAGAATAATATTTTGTATTTTGAAAAAAGTCAGAGAGGGGAAAAATGAATAAATATGAGAAAGTGGAAAAAGAACAAAAATGGATAGACACAAACTGCAACTGACAGTGCCACGATAAACAGCCTGGGTACAGAAAAGAGCGAAAGATGCAATGCTGAGAGCCAACAGGGAAAAGGCACCCTAAAGTCTTTGATTGCTATCAACTGGAGTGCATAAAAATGCTTACAGAGATTCTGCATCTATTAATAGTCCTTCCCTAAGTAGAAGGTGAAACTTGAATTTACTTATGGAATATTAGAAGATCAAATTCACTTCAGTCAGAGCAAAAATACTACTCTGTAAAGTGTGCAAGTTAGCCTGCAAGACAGATTCATTTTGCAGATAGTGAATGTGAGAACCAGCTCGGGGAAGCTTACAAATTCTGCTAGTTCAGTCAAATCAACATGGCTGAAAAGAGACACAGCCCAATCATACTGAAAGCTAGTTTAAAAACCAAAGTGAAAAAAGGTAAGAGAATCACGGAGCCGCAGCATATCCTGAGTTGAAAAGGATCCACAAGATCACCGAGTCCAGCTCTTGTCCTGGCACAGGACTGCCCCATGAACCAACACAAGGTGGAATCTACAGTAAAAGCTACCAGTCAGTGAGTAAACAATGAGGAAAAGCATTTAAGTGAGCAAAGTACATCTGCTTACATGACAGCCAAGCAGAAGAATGCAAGTGAAACAGTGCAAGCAGGGGATAGGGCAGGGAGGACCAGATTCAATACTTCAGTCAAAATGGAAATGATGTGGAATATGACATTTTGCATAACAATGTTGATGTCAGAAACCTAAGAAACCAAATGACATGTATCATCACAGACTGAGCAATTATCTGCCAAGCACCATGGTATCCAGCATTCAGCCAGCACAGCAGGACTGCTGGCTCTGCAGAATTATGAGCATCATTCTCTGTGCATGTGACAGCAATTTTTGACTGAAGAACTCCTGCACTGCTGGTAATAAACTTCTACTTCTTGTGGAAGGCCCTATACCAGGATCTTACACAGCCCCTTCCTCCATGAAAGGTTAGTCACCAACTCTTCTATTGACATGCATAATGAAAAGCCATTATGTTCTTTATCTGAAAACCTAACTAGTATTTTTTGATACTAAAAGTATCAACATCTGGACTAAACTGAAGTCTCAAAGCTCTTGACTAAGAAATTAAGCACTTTATAATAAGACAGTCTGACACATTAGAGCCTAGAATTTTCATTATATGTAAAGATAAGGTGCTGTAGAAAAAATACACTGGGGGAAAAGCATCTAGCAATGGTGCACAAAATAAAATACTAAAATGGATCTGTCCATTTCTTGCCTCATTTTCACTACATTTCCCAGTGGTCCAAGACAGCTGATTGTGAGAAGTAGTACTGTTACTACAGAAACATTTTAGTTACTCTTTAAGATAATCAATTATATGAAGGATTCCCCGTGCCCTGGATTTCTTAAGTGAAAAATATCTGACAGCAAAACTAAGACAACTTATGTAATGATGCTTCCCATTGAACAATTTTTCTGCTAAGTGTAACACATACATTTGATTGAGCACAGTGAGATAGATAGAGAACTGACTGAATCCCAGCAGGTTGTAATCAGTGGCACAGGCTGTATTTGGAGGCCCATCACTAGTGGTGTCCCCCAAGGTTCAACACTGGGCCCAATATTGTTTAACTTACTCATCAATGAATTGGATGAAGGGGTAGACGCCTCCTCAGCAAGTTCACTGACAGCACAAAGCTGGGATGAGTGGCCAATACACCAGAGCCTGTGCAGCCCTTCAGAAGGAGCCTGAGAGGTGGGAGAGATGGGCAGGGTCCTGCATCTGGGGAGGAATAACTCTGGCACCAGCACAGGCTGGGGGCTGACCTACTGGGAAGCAGCTCTGCAGAGAAGGACCTGGGTTCCTGGTGGACAATGAGCTGTCCATGAGCCAGCAACACCCTTGGGGCCAAGATGGCCATGGGTATTCTGGAAGCATTACAAAGAGCGTTCCAGCAGGTTGGGGAGGTGCTCCTGCCTCTCTGCTGTGCCCGGGTGAGGCCACAGGTGGAGTGCTGTATCCAGGTCTGGCTCCTTGGTACAAGAGAGACGTGGAGCTTCTAGAGATGGTCCAGTGGAGGGCAACAAAGATGATTGAGGGGCTGTTGCATCTCTCTTAGGAGGACAGGCTGAGGGAGCTGGGTTTTTTCAGCCTTGAGAAGAGGCAACTGAAAGGAGACCTCATCAATTTCTCTAAGTGCCCAAAGGGAGAGTGTCAAGAGGATGGGGTCAGGCTCTTCCCAGGCAATGGGCAGAAACTGAGGCACAGGAAATTCCACCTGAATGTGAGGAAGAACTTCACTATGCAGTGATTGAGCACTGGAACAGATTGCCCAGAGACTGTGGAGTCTCTCTCACTGGAAAACTGCCTGAATACAATCCTCTGCCATGTGCTCTGAGATGACCCTGTTTGAGCAGGAAGCTTGGACCAGATGAGCGACTGTGGTCCCTTCCAACATTACCACTCTGTGGTTCTGGGATATAATTAAAAACACTTAAAAATAAAAAGAAAAAAATCAGTAATTGTTAAATAGCTAGTTTATACTTTCTAATAAATTCTTAGTATTTTTAAAAACAGAGATATAATTCTAAGTATTGATGAATTAGATTTTAAAAATAATTTCTAAAAGGAAAATTCTTGGATTTTAAGAAGATGTGAATCTCCTTAAATTTTTTTTTTAAACAAATGAAGATAAACACTGAATCATTAGCTGCTGAAGAATGCCATTGCTGCATCATCATCATCAATGAAATTGTGCTGACTCACCCCAGTTGTGCACCTGGAGTGATACTATATTTAATTTTAGTCAATTAAAAGTGTTTATTTATTCTTTCCATCTTATTTCTAAAATTAAACTAGTCATTGTCACTTTCATTTGTCTCTAGCTAACATTTTTTCTATGTCATATATTCTTCTCAGGCCAATGGGACATCTCAGTAAAAAAATCAAAAACTATTTGATTTCAGTAACTCTGCAACTAGCTGAGAAAAAATAAAACAAATTAAAACATATTACAGAAATATTGCTACTGGTCTTCTATTGCTACTGGTCTTCTCAACTGTAGAAGCTGTATTTATAGTTTGCAGGAGGGAGGAATTGCCCTAATGCTATCTTTTAAAAGATAATTAAAAAATATTCACATACTTGTGTCTTAAGCTCTCTTTGGAATGAATTTTTATGGATGACTTATGACTCTTTAAAAATGCAATTGTAATGCAAGTGCAGACACACGACTATAATTCTACCCACAACTTCTTATATTGGGGAATGACTGCTCTTGATAACTGCTTTATTAAGTTTTACAGCATATGACCGTGCTATGTGAAGCATAGAATTATATTTTCATTTCCTCCTAAAAGAAAATATAAAAAAATCCTTTTATTAGCTTCAGTACTTACTTTTCACCATAAAACCTTTCAAAGAATTTTTCTTTCCAAGGTTCTGTTTTCTTTTCCTTTTCAATCTCTTGTCTGATGCGCAACTGCATTTCTGGTGTAAATTCTCCTAAAAAACAAATACTAACATATTGAATAAAAGTTGTCAAGGATTAATTTAATATGGATAATTATAAATTGTAAATACAAAGATGACATACAGTGATTTCTGATACAATCATCCAACAATGCCAAATGAAATTAATGAAAATCAAAACGGAGAGTGATATAGAAAGATTTAATTTACCATATACCATCAGTATTTCAAGGGTATATTGGCAGGGTTTAGTTGCATGCATTCATGTTTCCAAGGCTGACAGTGATGAAAATACTTGTTTTTTTTTTAACTGTCAAAATAAACTGCCACAGCAAGCTGCAAAAATGTACTCTAAATTCAAAATGGAATCAGCAATTTCTCTTTTGCTGAATTACTGGTCTATTACAGTTTCTATTCTAAAAGTACTCCTCAAATGTAGAAAAAAGAGACACTCTTCATAAAAACAATTAACCTTGGGCAGACCTGAGAGCAAGCAGAGAGTTACCTTCTGCCAGCCGCTGTTTCCACCCTTGCGCCGCGTACGCGAAGAACTCGTTATTTAGAGCGGAGCTACTGAGGCGCAAAACTCCATCGCTCCCCATCTAGAAAATAAGCCGTGGTAGCAGAAGACAGCGTCAGAAACAGCGCCAGCTAAGATCACATCAAAACACAGTTTCAATTAGGGGAAATGGGGGAAGTGTAGGCAGTGGGAAGAACACAAAATGACTACTACTAAAACAGCATTTTCATGCTAGTCGTTACTGTAAATGGGAGTGAACCAATCCAGCATCAATGTGCTCTCTTCAGTCATAAGTGTTACTGATGATAACTCAGTTTGCAACTGATTGATGTGCTTTAATCACAGCCCTGTCTTGAGACTATGTCTAGAGGCATTGTACGCAATCAAAAATCAAGATCATTATTGTACTTGTGCATCTGCCTATAATATGGTGCAAAACAAATTAATTAAATGCAATGAAGACAGTAACTTCAGTGTTTCTAAATAAACCTAATACTCGTGTTAGCTAATAAGCTGTATTGGCCAAAGAGTGGATGGCAGGCATTTCTTAACAAAAGAACTGATATAAACTCATAACTGAAACTGAGAACAGCTCTACGCATAATTTTATAGGCATCAAAAGTGAAATCTGTGAAAGAACATTAGAATTATTTGTGTTTCCTACATCTGTCAAATATGCAGTGATCAGACAACATTAAAAGTCTTATTCACAATATTTTCTACAATAATTTTTAAAAGCAATCTGACTGTTGAGCTGTCTTTTACCAAAAAACTTAGTGTATATTTTCAGGCTTGTGAGGATATTTCTGTTTCCAAAAGAATTATAATTGAAAAAAGTAATTATATGAAACAAATTAGCAGTGGGTATCACCTTTAGCATAATAAATAGACAGTACAAAAAGTAGCAAATTAAAAAGAAAGGAAACAGTAGCAGAGGTAATGTTGCTAGAACAAGCACTCTCACTATTTCACATCCTTCCAGGTAAGTAAGAGATAAATGTTTGACAACACTATTTGTAATCTAGCAGTGAAATCCAGCACATTTTCCAGCATATTAGCAGATGATTTAGCTAAGTAATATCCCCTAGTTCTCAGTGCCTGTTTCAAACAAGAGCCAGAAAGACACAGGCATACCAGAAACATTGAATGATATTTCGATGCAGTTACCTCATGGAGCTCTATATTTCACTAATAATAGAGGCCCCATTTCAAGAAGTCTTTGTTAATTTACTCATAGCCTAGCTGACATCCTGTCCCACAATTAACTCAGAGAAGTAAACCAGAAAGATGTTAAGTAGTAATCAGAGAAATAGCAATTAGCATGGACTCTGAAAAACAGGCATTGCTAAAGGCATTTGATTATAGTAAGGAAATAATATGTGTGTGGTACAGAGTTCCTCACAGGATATGAACTTACAGAACTGCTGCCTGTGCTTTCCTGCTACATGGCATTGTTTTGCCAACATGTCACAGAAGTTGGGTTTAAGTGGGTTGGATATGTAAGGTTTCTATACATCTCATGATGTGGGTTATGGAACACGTGCATATTAATTACAGGTAGGCTATGACTAATGCTGAAACTAGAGGAAAACTGAAAGATACAGTGAAACATGCAGCAGAAGGACCAAGATAATAAAACCAGTGAGGTGAGAAAGGTGATAAAGAGCGTGTACTTATTGTATAAATCAAACTACTATGACACTTTATCCTCTTCCTGCACAAATGAATTTTGCCAGAAATACTTAAATTGCACAATTAATATATTAAACAGGGATTTTTAAATACCAGTCCCTCTTGCACCTGAACAAACAAACCAGTATAGCGTCAAAACCAGCACTTACACAATTTTCTAGAAAGGTTAGATGCAATGTCACAAAGAAGAGAATCACAACTTACTAAACAAACAACGCTTTGTTCCTCTAAGAATGGTGCTGAAGCTACCTTAAGTTTCAACATAAAAGGAGATGAAATGGAAACACTCACTTGCCAATATATTTTCTACTCCAATCTTCATTAAATTCAAGATTTTTTTTCTCTAAGCCTGGAAGTGTTTTGCAAAAAATAGTCATACAGACATTAAATTCTAATAATATTTAACCACATTTAACTGCAGGCTCAAAGGTATGGGCCTTCTGAAACTCCATGGCTCAACTGATGACAAACAGTGTAGCCATATCATCAGCCACATGAAAAGATCTCATAGGAAAGTAATGATTTGTGGACAATAACTTTCTGTTAAATGAGCAAAATTATCCAATTTATTCTAAGGTCACACCTCTATTAGATTTCATGCAAAGCTGAAATGTACCACAATAGGTGGAAAGAGATTGCCACTTGTCAGCAGCAATCCACTATCAGATTGCATTAAACATAATTTGAAACTGCAGCCAAGTGTGATTGAGATATTTCACCAGACTGCATAAATGAAGAGCATTGTAAAGACTGCCAAGTTATATTACCATGTGAATACAAGAAAAACAGTATTAGCTTCATTGCAACCCTGTTGTTGTAAGGACAGGAGAAAATCAAGCTTTGCAGGAAGAGTTACCCCACCTTTTATTTTTGTTGGCTAATATACTTCAGAAAAAAAAGTGCCAAGTTTCTGGGTAAGAATTTCCTAACAAAGTTTCAAAAAGAAACTGTGAATCCCAAGCTAAATGCTAGGAAAAGGTCCAAACAAATTCAAATGTGATCTAGTTCACCTGAGAAAAAAGCACAGGCTGGAACCTCAGAACAGAAGGGAGGAAGTGTTAGCAAGGTCATGGGTAAAGGTCATTAGTTCTTGTGGACCAGAAAAAATGCCAAGTAGTAAGTATCTGTAAAAGAAAAAAAGGAAGGGGAAACAAACTCCCAAAAGAATAGCAAAAAGGGAGAATTATGTTGATTACCTAAGAGAAATTATTATAGGTCAACTAACAATAGAATAACAATCCATTTGTGAACTGTATAAAAAACCAGATGCACACTTTGCTGACCACTTTAGGCATGAACAGCAGCAGCTTACAAATATTGGGGCACTATGTCCACAAGACTGAAAAGATGATGTGTAAGATGCTTAGGTTAAGAAATGTAAGAACAACAAACTCAACATGAGGTCACTGACTGACTGCATGGTAGTCATTGCCTCTGACTAACTGGCAGAGAAGGGCCTTTCCAGAGACCTGTGTTCACAGGTCTACATAATTCATGGAAGATTTATGTAGCTAGAAGAACCAAAATCTAAACACAGGAACATCTAATGATACAGAACGTGGAAACGCACAAATTAATTAGAGGAGAAGATTACAATGATCTATTTTAACATGACATGAAAGAATCAGGCTTAAATATTGTAGAGAGTATGAAAGTAGATATCATTATCTAGACTTGGTACACATATGGACACTAATATCAAAAATTGAAGAAATAAAGAGTTGTGCAGCCCCAGTTCACCCAACTTGCTTAGGAATTTGAGATCAAAGAAAATATTTGCTGAGAACGGAACAGGAAGGATTTATTCAACCAGAAAAAGCTCAAAGAGAAAAGGATGAGGACAAAAATGTTAAAGAAACTCATAATGGTCAAAGAGATAAAGCAAATGAAACAGAAATTTTGGAAATGTTATAGAAAGAATAAAGTACTATGCAGACAGCAGATACCGCCACCCAAACTAAGTTAACAAAAAGTTCAATAATTTAGCCATTTTCAGTTCATTTAAAGATTTCTACACAGTGAAAAACAGTTTGAACAAGTTGGAACAGACAAAACCCAAGTAATTTTATGTCTAGTTGTTTTGAAGAAGTCCCTCAGAAACAACAAAACTAAAAAAGATTTTGAAGGACTAAGAGGTCATCCTTTTATAATGTTAGCTAACAACCTCCACTGAAATATTTTCATACTTCACTTGGAGAATGCATTTTCACCTGAATCAAACAAGTTAAAGTGGAAATTTTGAAACCATGGAGTGTATTCACTTCTCTAAGCCCTGATGATAGAGACAGCACGATTAACCACCAGCTTTAAATTAGAATTTGGAGAAACAATAAAGCAGTTCTTAAATACACTGTTAATTTTTATGGTATTTAAAAAATGCTGTCCAACAGAGACAGTGTGTTAATGAGCTGGAACAACAAACATTTCTTGGAAAATTCATGTTTCATTCTGTTGGGCTTTAAATTTCTGGGTTTTTCTGATTAAGCACAATGCTAGTATTATGTTTTCTAATTAATACGTTCATGCTGAATTCACAATGGCTTTTGAAAGTTCCTCATTTTATTGAAAGCAAACAAAAAACCACCCAACCCCAAAACATATCTTTTAAAACCCAGCATCAATTTGCATTACAAAGCAGATGTCAAACACTCTTATCAGAACAAACTGAGTAACCTTTCTAGAACAACTACTTCAATTATTTTCCTCCAAGTTCCACTGAAAATTCTCTTCTGAAGATAAGGCAGGGGTTGTTTTTTTTAGCTCAACCCGAAGATGCACATTGGTGTTTAGTAAGTATACAGCAATTACTGCATAAGTGTATACTGGTAGGTTATCTGATTTTGGCTAGAAAGACAAGGAATTAGTCAATCTATTGTTTCTATATCTCTTTCAAATGACTCAAGATTCTCCTAATGTATTTATAAAATTTCCAATGATCCACTGTATACAGTTCTTGTGTAGTATACCATGTTTCTTACATGGAAGCTTATGTGTCAATATCATGCCATTTGACTAGAATCAGAAAATAGTTTGAGTTGGAAGGAACCTTTTAGAGGTCATCTAGTCCAACCTCTGCAATAAGCAGGGACACAGTGAACTATCAGAGGGACACATTCACCATCAGGTGTCTCAGAGACTCATCCAAACTGACTCTGAAAGTTTCCAGCATGAGGCACCTACCACCTCCAGGAACAACCTCTTCCAGGTTTCTTCATAAAAACCTTTCTTCTTTATATCTAATCTGAATCAACCCTCCTCCAGTTTAAAACCATTACCCCTCAGTCCCACAGCAACAGGCTCTGCAAAAAAGTTTTCCCCCATCTTTTTCACAGGCCCAGTCATCCCAATTCTCTCAGCCTTACAACAAATATACCAAAGAAAACCAAAACTAACCAACCAAAAATACAAATACAAAAGCAATCAAAAAATCAGCAAAGGAAGTGAAGATTCATCTAAATGAGGGGTCCAGTACCACTCATTTTTTATACCCTTTCTAAAAATTGCTACTAACTCTATATTTTATCTGGGGGAACAATCCCATAATTCACATACTTTCCCAAAGGTATCTACAAAAGATGGAAGATATGAGAAAATACATTTTGATTCTTTTGCATTAAAGATTCTAAAATATTACAAATGAAAAATTTAGGAGCATTTATATCACACACAGGAAACATAACATTTTATTTATGTGTGCAAAGAGACACCACTGCTGTTTTGTAACATGAATTTGTAACAAATTTGATTCTCTAGCACTGGGCACCAGCATTTCACTAACCTGTGATTATTGTGCAGTGCAGATGGAGCATCTGAAGATACAGCAATTTTAGTGACTGACATTCTGTCTGAAGGCAGACATGTTGCAGAGCTTTATGCTCAAGTATTGACTTGACCTACATCTGAAATGAGGGAATGAGGACAACAGAGACTGTGTGATGAGCCTCAGGAAGGTGTTGGTAGGTATGACATGTGCAAAAACTACAATTTTCACTGTTTATGATGTCCCACCACCTTTACCTTAAGAATATATCCAGACATCAGACTGAGTGGATCAGAAGTGACAAGGAGGCTGTAGGATTCCTCAGAACCTAGGGATCTGTTGATATTTTTATCAGCAGTGATAGACATATACTGATAATGAAGTGGTGGTTTAATAGATGCTAAAGGCAGAATGGCTTTGTCATCTTCAACACATGGTGATGCCCCAAGAAAGTTTGGCGATATGGAAATAGGTAAACAGTGATTTCAAACATCCCTTGTGGAGAAAAGGAACATGCTCTATAGACAGACCTGCTTGATTCTTCAGAATTTGGCTATATTTATATACACAACCCAATATGATGGGGCAAATCAAATTCAAATAAATCCTGTTCTGTTATCCACTACCAAAATAAATTTATTTATAAAACAGGGGGTTAAAGAAGAGGATAATGTGATGGAAGTGGTACATTCATTTCAGTCTTTGATGGTTGAACACTAGTGCAAGAACTGCAAATGGTATGTAGGAGGACTTGGAAGATTTAGCAGACAATTGACATTTTTGACTTAAGTGGCAAAATGATTATCTGATAATTCATGACTGATAGTAATATAAAAGATTAGGCTTGTTTGTGAAAAAGAAGAAAAGAAGGAAATGACAAAAGAATTTTAAAAATATGATTTAAGTAGGCATTCTTCCTTAAATGCAGAATTAGTTGGAAGAATCCTGAAGAACATGGTGCTAGTGAAAAAGGAGTTAAAAAAAAAACTGACACAGTTCTTTAAATAAACAATGCTGACCACATGGAGTGCAAAGCCTCCTGCAAAGGAGTAATGGGGATTGTACAATAAGACCACATTGTCTTAGTTAGGATCTCACTGTTGATCTCACAGCATGTAGAGAATGGAAACGAGGTCAACTTACTAAGGAAGAATACCACAGCAGAACATGGTATAATGGGCCAAAATTAGACACAGTTGGAAAGGGACACATCAAACTCCAGAAGAAATAATTGCGTAAGTACATTAAAGGCAAGAAGAGGATGAAAGAAAAAGTACACTGTGCAACACTGGGGAATACTAGAGGAATACAGAGACAAAGCTAATGTTAAAACTTCCTCTTTCTTTGTATGAACCTTCACCACAAATCTAATGGGTTGAGGTGTTTAATACAATTAATACCAGCAACAAAAAGCAAAAGAGTCAGAACTGATCTTGAACAGGCAAGGAGCTCAACAAATATTACTTAAATGCATTCAAATGATGTGGGCTTGATAGTGTAGCCTGTTAAATGTCCAGATAGGAATCTACTTCAGAACTGTTAAAAGACAAATTTTGAAGAAATGATGAGTACAAATACAAACTTATACATGCTAGTTATACATATATAGCATATATGCATCACCTCTGTCTAAAGAAGGGAATAGGAAGAGATGAGGACTTACAGACTTAGCCAGCTTCAGAACTCCATGGCCTATGAACAGACCATCCATTATTTTTTGTGATACTCTAGGCTGCCCTAAGATACTGATGTGGACACATTCTGAGCAGACACAACCCAGAATCTATGGCACTTTAAACATTTTAAAGAAGTTAGGTGTTAGCCTCTCAGCTGACCCAAGAAACCTGTGTTTAAATACCTTGCTTCTTCCCTCTGTCTTCATGCTTTGGAAAATATGTGCAATGGTTAAAGCACAAGATAGAATCATTGGATCACTTAGGTTGGAAAAGACCTGTAACACCATTGAGTCCAACCATTAGCCCAGCACTGCCAAGCCCACCACTAACCCATGTAAATATCACACCATACACAACTGCCTGAAAATTAAACAAGAGTTGAGCTACAGCCAATGTAGATTTGTCAAGAGAAGGTTACCTCAGATCAGTCTATTATCTCTCTGACAGAATAAATGGCCTTGTGATAGAAGAGAAGCTGCACAAGTTGTGTATCTTGATCATAACAATGCAGTGTTGCTTAACATTTTCTCAAGCAATGTCAGGATATATAAATTGCAATTAGGTCACCAAAGAACTACTCAGAACTCTACTTAGGGAACTATTGTTTATTTATTATCAACTGGGAGTCTGTGTATTCAGAGGCATGAAAAAAGATGGAAGTAATTTGAAAATACTATCAGTCAGAGAGCATGTACAGAGAGCATCAGAATTCTTTTGATGGTTTTGTGAATTACTTTGGAAACAACAGGGATAAGCAGGGCATTGCAATAGTGGCAAATGCAAAGTTTGACACTTGTATAACACAGAACTAGAGAAATGCAAAATGAGGAAATTAAGTGTCTATGCAATGGTTCTTTAAAAGAGTACTTGTATTGATGAATTGTTCACAAACTGAATATAAGTCGATCTTGCAACTGCAAAGAAGGTGAGCACAACTCTAAGTTAGAAACAGGAGTACTGTGCAAAAGCAGAGAAATTAGTTTTGCTTTCCTTGGTGTTACCAGCTGAGCTGCAGCAATACATTAAATTCTGACTGATGCAACTCAGAAACCATACAAAATGCAAAGGAGATAAATGAGGCTAAGAACAGACTTAAGGCCCTAGGTCTACAAAGACTGCATTATTATGGGCTTTTTCTCAAGAAAAAGAAACAGGAACACAGCAATCTCCACACGCTACATGTACATGCCAAAAAGAGCAAAGAGTATCAGTCAGAATTACAACAAGAGAGATTCAGATCAGACCCTGAGGAAAAAGCTTTCTATCAGTGAAAACAATGAAGCACTAGATTTCCTTGGGAGAGGCTGTGAATTATCCACCACTGAACAGTCAGAAAAAGTTTTAGCCAATATAAAAGAAAATCAGATGTTGATTTTGCCTTAGTGTAAAGAAGATGAGATAAATTTTCCTTTTTTGCCATGTTTTCTATGTCAAGATGGTGTAACAAATTGCCATCTATTACAATATCATTTAAAAAAACCTAAAAGTGTTCTTGCAGATACTTAACTTCTGACCAGTTGTCAACCTCCAATTTCAAAGAAAGGTGCTCAAGAGTCAGTTCTTGTATTCTAGCTTCCAGGCTTCTAACCTCTTCATGCCCTTCCAGTGAGTCACTCTATGCAGTCTAACATAACAGCCCATGATTTGTATCTGAAAGAGCCCCTCACTTGGACAGAGTGACCTTTGGAAGCACTGTGATCTCATAAGACAATGGCTTAGCTTGCCTGCATACAATTAAAACCTTAGACTACACTCAGTTTCTGGAATCATCATTCTCAAACACAAACTCATTGTATCTGTTACCAGTTATGCTTCATGATGGCTGGAAGGACCCTTACTTATTCATCAACAACTTTTTTACTAGCAGTTGATAGCTTGAGCCATGTTAAAAGTCAAGGTAGATACCTTCTCCCTTGAGGCTGAGTGTGACAACCCTGTGGAGGAGATTTCTCATTAAGCCCAAAAGACAGAAATTCTCATTGGGAAATACTGAATGGCTGCAGAGACTAGTATTACAAGGCCATATACTTTGTCCATACTGATATTTTAGCATGAGGTACTACAAAGTAAAACCGAACTTATTACTATGTGTGCTCCTGTTAGTCTCTGGACTGCTCATGTTCTGACTGACACATTCTTCAGAAACTAACAAGATCTGCTTGCACTTATAAAAGCCTAAATTCTTTACAAGAATACAAAACAATCATTATCCTGTTCACTACTTTGGCTAGTGACCTGGGAACCAATTATGTCAAGGAGTTATTCACAGCTAGAGCTCTCCTTGTTAAATAATACAGGGCAATTATAAAACTTAACTTCTATCCATCTGCAAAATACTTTAAAGTGAACTTGCATGTATTTCTAGTAAGAAAATAATTGAGTAGCTTTCTCCATTTCATATAGAATACTGCTGACTGTTCAAGTATGCCATTACCTATCTAAAAGTCATTTTTCCACTTAAACAACTACTATTCAAAAGAGATTGTGATAAATGGGACCAAACTAAAAGGATGCTCTAACAGTTGGCAAGTCTATAATAGAGAATGAGTGTGAATACACTTGGGTCAAAAGGAAAAGCAGCTGTAGCTGTCACAAAAAATATGCAAGTTCTGTTAAACAATGGCTGCATTTCTGATGGTAATGTTTCTGCTACACTACTCAGCGCTAAGCAAAGATGTTGTATTTTTCAGCATTTAGTCATATCTGAGTGGTACCATATGGTAACAAATATCAGATCAAAGCAGAGGTTGAACTAACCTTGATAATTGTAAGGAACAGATCATGTAGATAAAGCATGTGAAAGACCACATAATAGCCAGTTACTAGGAAAGCTGTCAAATAAAAGTTTTTTATTTCTATTTAGTTTAGCTGGCATAAGACTGAAAAAGGAAATTTTAACGTCCATAAATATTTCAGTCTCTTTGATATAACTGTGGCTACTACTCATATATGTGCATCCATCATCTTCTATTTATATCAGTTGAACTGTGGCAGCAATCAATACTAACTTTTAGTATGCAAAACACTTCATGGGTTAGTTGTCTATTGTATGAAATACAGCAATTGATTGTATTACATTTGATGCTTTTCAGTTTTAATTTTGTTCTAGTAGATTAAAAAGCTCATGTCCAGTAATTTTTCTTGAGACATTTTTATGGCTCATGCAAATTTTAATGCCCTCCTCTGGGTTCTTTCCACAGCTTCTGAACTAAACCAGCCAGGCTTAATATTGAAGATGATGACTTAATAGTATTTATTTGATGAAAAGGGTATTTCATTTAGTGCAGCCTCCCTGGTGTTGTTGTTGCTTAAAGGTTGACTGAACAGATGTTTCTGCTGAGCTGCCCATAATCATGACCATATTTTCTTTTCAAATTTGATTTAGAAACTAGAAATGGAATAACCCACCTAATTTCCAGTACCAAACAGCAAATCCTACAATAAATCAAAGAATGGTTTGATTGGAAGGGACCTTAAAAGATCATCAAGTTCCAACCTCCTGCCATGGCCTGGGACACCTTCCACTAGGCCAGGTTGCACAAAACCACATCCAAAGGCAGTACCTGAACATGATAGATAACCTATCAAGTTAAGGCACAAAGTTTTCATTCATCTGCCAGACCTGAGAGAATGACACTGAAAGTATTAACATGGTTGTTATTATTGAACTATATAATAGCACACTTCAGATGGAAATAAAAATCAATTAATTTTTAGTATGTCTGAGGATGGGGAACTCACAACCTCTTTAGGCAGCCAATGCCCTTACAAAAAAAAAGTTTTACTTCATGTCCATATGAAAGCTCCTGCCTTTTGGTTTGTACCTATTGCCTCTGCTAGGGCCATACCCTTTTATACACACTGATAAAAATGCTCCTGGCCCTTCTCTTATCTAGGCAAAGTCCTAGAACTGGACAAGGTACACTAGGTGTGGCCTTCTGAGTGCTGAGTTAGATGGGATGGTCTGTTAAACTCACATCACAAAGGCATTCATGCCACTGAGTGGAATTCATGCCTCTTCTCTGACCCTGACCCCTAAAATCTGAACCAGACTGTCATCCAGCCTATAGAAGAGGTCTACACACATGCTGATCCCCTTGAGGGCAACAACCACTCCCCTTTTCTTCTCTGCCTGTCTTTTGTTTCAAGAGAAGCAAAAGCTTGTCAAGAGTTCTGATATACATAAAAAAAAGGAAAGAGAAACATGCAGAGAAAGGCACAGTGTAATCCTGGAGAGAAGCAAAAAAAGGATGGGAACGAATAGCTAAGGAGTCAGTAATCACCAAGTTTAGTACAAAACATTGATGACTTCAGGTCTTGAGGACATAGATGGTAGGCATGTGAAAGAAGTAATCCAGCTGAAGACACAGAACATAAAAAAAAAATAGACAAGCCTTGCAAAAACCCACAGACACAATAGGACAGCAATTGTTTCTTTGCCTGAAGATAAGGAACACTCAGCAGCTCATCTCAAACAGAAAAATGCACACATTTACACAGTGCCATGGCTGATGAAAAATCTATCCTTTCTTTAACCAGGTGCCATGTATTTACAACCAAGAGAGGAGGAGTTTCTGAGTAAGAAGTATATGAACAGGAATATAAAGGAAATACTTCTGACAAGATGCAATTACCAGGGCCTTTCTGCTGTTGTGACCACAAAACATCCACAGTAACACTGAGAGATACATGACTGGTAAGAGATACACCCAACACTATATACATACATAAATACAGCACACAGAAATACATGGTCTGACTCAAGAGCTGCTGAAAGAACAGCAAAGTCAGCCACCACAAATTCAGGTCTGGGGAGGTGACATGGATAGGTACCAACTCATTCCATGGCTCTCTCAGCAATTCTGATGTACCTCAGCTTGGGTATTCATGTTCACTCTGCATAAGTTCTCTTCCATGGGTCTCACCTCCTCACAGTAAAGGGTAACATGACCCAGATTATGGCTCATTTTCTTTAGTTCTGATTATGAAGTTATCAATTCTTATAAGAAAAGCTCTTTGTCATTTCTACCTGATCACTGACATAACATGAACAGTCTGCCTTCAAATACAAAATGAAAAGACAGATTTTTAAGACAGATGGTGAAAGCGATTCTGAGTATTACTTTAGTCATATAAAAATAACCAGATTAAACTGAGAAATAAAACATCAAAGGATGAAAAAGAAAATATCTACTACTACAGGAATAATTGCTTCAGACATGGGAAGAAAAGCGAGAAGCATCTTTGAGAGAAGGAAACAAAGACCTTTTCCATCTTCACTAAAGTGGGAAATATGCGGAGTAAAACTGAAGAATTGCAAACATATGTTTTCAAAATGAAATGTGACTTGTTAATTTAGACCTTGTCTAAATCAAGAAGACAAGTGGGATAGCTATATTCATTCCAATACGCAGTAGTGTCAAAAAAGACAATAGAATCCAATCTGTTTGAGCTCAGATGCAAGAAATTAGATGAAGAATTTTAGGCGAGTAATAAATCTGGCAAAATGAAAAGATAAGGCATGTTTTAAAATGAAGCAAAATCCATGCAAAATAGAAAAAAAAACCCAAGAGCATGCAGCAAATAGTACCATGTCACTGCATTTAAATTCTAGAAGTAACAATTAAAACCCCTAATACAAAGTTCACCTAATTAGTGAACCCAAGCATGTCAGAACACACAGAAAAAACCAAGTATTTATAAAGGTACTAGAAAAGGCACATAAGCCTGGGGGAAAATAGGCAGAAAAGCATATATGGATTGTGACCAAGGCAAGCATGTATGGAACTTGTTTAAGGAAAGATGACTAGAGACTCTGAGAAACTGAAACATTATTGAATTATCCAAGAATGTTCACATTTTGTGGAGAGTACAGGAAAAGGGATATAAACAACCAGAGTCTATTCACTTAGCCTTTAATAATAAAATTATAGACATATACCTTTGAGAAGCAGAAGGTGAGGGGAAGTTACATGTAAGCATCTAAAATTAGTCTGTCATTTTTGATGACTGTCAAAAATGAAAATCCTGCATCCAATCTCTTTTCTCTAGGCACTAGAAAACACTGCTTTTCTATGCAAAAAAATGGCTGCATGTCCTTAACACAAGAGAGAACTAAATGAAATCTGAGATTAAATAATTCAAAGGATAGTAATGTTCTGAAATAATAAGAAAAAAAGTCTCAACTTTTTTTTTATGCTTTTGTACTTAAGCCAAACAAATATATTGGAAAAGGGTGAGGGGAGGGAAAGGCGAGGGGAGAAGCAGAGAGAGAGGGTGGGAGTAAGGGAGAAGAGGAGGAGAGCGCTGCAGAAGCACGGATGGATCACTTCTGCTTGCTCTTCCTTTTGCTGCACCTGCATCCAACATCCTGCTTCAAGTCCTTGAATGTCTTCAGATTCAGAATGGAAAGGAATGTTCAGTTCTCCATCTAATTCCTGTGCAGCCCTACAGTGGCAACACTGGAGGCACTGCAGACCGACTCGCCACTCATGAGTGCTTTGCAAGGGAGGCGCAGTTGGAACACACTGCACGCTGCAGTGCTGCAGAGCACCCTCAACAGCTACATGACTTGCAGCATACCAGTCTCTTGTGTCCACATACATTACCACTTATGTCCACACGTTAGTTATGCTCTCATAACACAGCTCCTAGAACAGTCTTTTAAAAAGGCACTTATGTGAGGCACGCACTTTCCCACTGACAGGGGGGTGCTTTATCAGTTCTCTTTTTGAAGTACTAATAATTCTGTCAAATGTAAAAGGAACTTGTTCTGCGTACAAAGTCCTCTTTTTTTTAAGTCCTAACAGCTGTGCACTGTGTTTTAGAAAACTTGCTTGAAGGGAACAAGAGGGGAACAAAAGCTTCACCAGTCTGCATCAGAAGAACAACCTTGAGTGAAGGGCCCCTCACACATCAGAAAGACTTATGGGAAAGGATGCTGTAGAGACAGCTGTGAATCTTGTATTTTTTAGTTTTCAAGGGGCACAGCACCATTGCTGTGTCCTACTAGATGTTCCAACTGAGTTTAGCCTTGCTACAGACAAAAGCAAATGCAATAGTTCTGCTAACACCTCTGCAAAATGTGTTCTTAAAAGGTGAGACATGTTTTAAGTGTGATAAGAGCTTGTAACTAGGCTTTAAAAATCAAAAAAGAACTTCCACAACATGGATGTGGCAGGGTGGAAAACACTGATTCACACTTCTGAAATACAGTGACCAAGCCTGTAGAAATATGAAACCATGACACCTAATCAAAAATGTAAAGCTTCCTATTTACATATGTAGACATTCTGATACTGAGGAGGACCTCTGGGGATTACTGCAAACAAGCAAACAAGAATTCCATTACCACATCAATCAGAGCAGCCAGATTGCAATGCAATTGCAGTGAGCCTTTCTGGACTGCCTAGGGAAGCTGAAAGAGTAGCTCTCTTGTAGCTAAGGACAACTGGGATTTTGATGTAAAATCTTTCAGCTTTCAACTCACATAAAGTGAAACTGATGTTTGTTGTTAATACATGACTGTGAAATACACACATACACCATCCATACAGGTGCGTTAGGTAAAATGAGTATTAACTTGCTGCATAAGGACAGAGGGTCAGCTGGGAGTAGTAATCTGTCTGAAAACCCTTGGCTAGCTCAGCTCAGGAATCAGACCCAGATTTTTATGGAAAAGGCAGCTTAAATCTTTGGAATTTGTTCATTTATCTAGATGGTAGATGAATATCTATCATCTAGATAGATGAATAAATTCCAAAGTTTTATTAGGGTAGTTTTAACAGGTATCTATCTAAGATACCTGCATTAGAACTACCCTAATAAAGCTGTACAAATAAGGCACATTACAACAACACCATGCTGTCCACATTATCCAGTAAAAGCAAAGAAAAAATGTCAGCTAAAGGGAAAAATGTGTCATAAAATGACCTTCAATTACTGCACACACAGGGGTGCCAATTTAACAGCTTTTTAAATCTGCTTAGGTGCAGATGACATATGTTACATTTAACCTTCAATTGCAAATGTTCTCTGAACTAAATGCTTTTGTCATTACCCTAAAACTATTTCAGTGTAAAACTCAAACATTTACAGGAACATAACAATAAATATTGGAAAGCTACTGATTGATAGAATGGAAAAGTAAAAAGCTAAAAGATTGCAGTATAAGCAAAAAAGGCAGCAAAGTAACATAAGGTAACCATTTAACTAACATTGCACAATAATTCCATGGAGAGAAACCTAAAATAAAGCTGGAAGCAAATAATACATGCAGCACTAATTTCTGCAGTTGGTCTTTTTATAAATGAAATACTGCAAAATACCAATGGCACATATAATCCTCAAGCACTGATGAAGTTAATAAAACGAGCAGGTAGATGGTTACATTGCTACAAAAAGCAAATTGTGAAAATCAAGCTTCACTCACTCTCTTCTAAAATACTAAAATACTAATAAACAGTGAGGTATCTACTAAGTACTAAGCATTCAGAATGTCAGATACCAGACTTCTCTTCTTGCCTTTTACAAGTGAAGTAATATTTTGTATTATTCATTACCCACTCTCCACCACAGAATTCCAACTGATGTGCTTGGGAGTGGGAGTAATTTGTGCACATCAGTCCAATGGTTACCTTTTGCTATCATTGCTCAAATTGCAGGAACAAATATTAAGCTGATTCATACTGCATGAAAACAAAGGTTTGAATTGGAATTCTGCAGATAACCTTCCCCAAAATTACTTCTTAATATTTTCAAAGGAACAGAGTAAATCACTAGCTGACATCACCCCGTGCCTTTTCTCAATGCAGGGGGAGAAGGAATCTTTACAAGGTGACAGCTTCAAACTGCACCAACCTAAAATGAACAGGCCAAGACAGAAACACAGAACCTGCACTGACCTTAAAATAAAAGGATGATGTGATGTGATTACATATCAATACTAGCACTCACCCAAGAGGCAATAATTATTTTGGGATTAGCTGATTTAGAAATTAAAAGAAAGAGAATAAGGTGGGTTTTGATCCATTTTAGAATCCTTTGATTTGTACATCATGTTTTTCTTTTCAGTGGACTGACCTGCTACAAACCTGAAATATTCACATGACCTTCTGCAATACTACACACCTTAAGTTATTCCTTAAGAATACTGAAGTTTTAAATTTAGGTAACTAACTTGACTATCTATAAACTGTAGATAAAAGGTAGATAATTGGTAAATTTCTTTCATTAAACAAGTAAAGCTGAGACAAGATGTAATTATTACTGTGATTCCCTCTACTGTTTTAAATGCTCTTCCAGAAGAGATTTGGTCTGATAAAATGGCAGGGCTACCTAACACACATCTGAGGAGGATTTGAAGTATTTTTGTAGGAAGAAATTCACATCCTATGTGAAAGGGCAGGGTAGGTGCAAATCACAAGAGACTCAATGAGCCCAGTATTGCCAGAAGAGAAAATGCAAGACAGAGTTAAATTCTCAAAGATCAGAAGGGTGTTAAGGAGTCATGGCGTCTGGAAAGACACACTTTTTTTTCAGAGCACTCAGGAGAGAACGTTTTGTTTAGCACTCTAAGGATTAGTAAAGTCACTTCAGCTTTCTGCTGCTCTTCAGATGAAGTTACATTTCTTTTTGGAAGCTAAGTAGGTGGGTGTGTTTCCCTTCCTTTTGCCCATTCCCCCGTGTTAAGAGCAGGAATTTGACTTCCCAGGAGCACCAACATGGAAAGTTGGTGTAGAGACAACATTGCCAACTGCCATTCATTTTCAGCAGCCTGTTGTACAGACCTGTTACCCATCCTTGCACAATATACATTGTTTAATTAATATTTGAAGACTCACTGATGCCATACAGCAATCTAGATATACAGAAAAATTTCCTGCTTTGAAGGTGAGTATTTGCTGAGAGGTAGTCAAGAAGGCTTCTGTTACATGTAATGATCAGCTTGATGTATCCATGTCAGAAGTAGGTGTTTGATGAAAAATCCATTGTTCCTTAGCTGTAGATTGTTCTAATTAGAGCTGTAAAGCAAAATACCTTGCTGGAATTTGTGATAACTTAAATATCTTGTGCAGAGATTTTTCCTTCCATATAGTTTCTATACCTGCATGTTTTCTATATTTCCAGCTCAGTCGTGGGTCTCCCAGGGAATCACCCAACAGGTTTCTGTATCAGATGAGCTTCAAGGATTTTGAGTTTTTGAATCCATACAGATTAATGAGGAGCTGAAAATCTGGATGTTCAAATTTCGGTCATGAGGTTCCTGGTATGCAGTGATGCAAGATTTTGGAGCAGTCTGCTAAACAGACAAGTCTGGGACATGGCTGCTTCTCAGGTATGACCTGTGGTGATGAGGACACAAGGGAATGGCCTGAAGTCGTGTCAGGGGAGGTTTAGGTTGGGTATTAGGGAAAGGTTCTTCACCCAGAGGGTGTTTGGGGACTGGAACAGGCTCCCCAGGGAAGTGGTCACAGCACCAAGCCTGACAGAGCTCAAGAAGCATTTGGACAATGCACATGGTATGATTCTTGGGGCTGTCCTGTGCAGGGTGAGAAGTTTGACTGGATGATCCTCATGGGTCCCTTCCAGCTCAGGACATTCTTTGTTTCTATGATTTGAACAATGTCTACATACTTATTCCCTCTGAATCCAAATCAAAACAAAAAAAATCCTTGATAAAATGCATCTACCATAACTGTCAACTTGCTCCAACTTCTTTTACAGGCATTTTTAATACAGAAAATTACACAAAGGCCTCATTGCTACTGAAATAGAATTTAAACTAATATGCCATCTGAAATCAATTTAAATTGTAATTATAATTCATGATACAATTTATCTTTTCCCAAGGGGAAAAAAAAGCAATGACCCTATTCTTCCACTTCGTCAAAAATCTAGCTGGAGTAGGGACAGCATGAACATCAGAAGAATAGATCTTGACTTCTTCCATTCTGGGACATCTTTCCTAAGGCTTTCTGTTCCATGGGGTCCAATCGCTGTCTGATATCAATCACAACACTTGAAAATGAAAAACAATCAGAAAACACATCCCAACAAGCTCCTAACTTGTCCCTGAACTTTTCTTGAACACATTAGACTAACCAAGGTTGAGAAAGAAGTCATTTATTTATAATAAACACTTGCACACAAAACCCCAAAAAACCTCAACTCCCTTAACTAATGGTTTCTAAAAATGCTTATTCCAAGTGACACATGCATGACAAGTTTTGGCTGAGTACGATTTAAGGAGGAGGAGTTATACCACCCAGAAAAATGGTGTTTATGACAGAAATGACAAAGAATCATTCATCATGGGGTTTTTCTATGTGAAGCAGTAATAAAGCCTAAATGAAACTGCACTTCATTAGTAATTTATTTCACAGATCACTATATATACACAAATAGCATAACTCTATTACATTTTTATAGTGCCATTTATTACAGTACTTCACATACTCTATCCACATGGCAAGACAGAAATGCAGCTTTCTCTGGGGAAGACAACAGCAGCCAACTGCAGAGCAGCACACAGGGAGGAAACAATTCTGAGCCAGAAAAGCAAAATAAGAATTTTCAGATTAATCAAAGAAAGGCCAATATAAAACAATAAAACTGAACCCCAAAAGATGTGCACTAATTCAAAGAATAGTATAGCTTGCCTGATGCCCCATTTGATTTAGAAAGTAGAAATAAAAGAGGAAAACTGTATACTCTTGCCTTGTTCAGTCAGAGTGACCAACAGCAGAGACTCCCACCAGAACTCCCTGGCTAAAATTCTCTATCCTTTTATTTGATCCTTGAGCATTACACTGGTGTTTTCCACTTGCCACAGGAAGGAAAAGAACATCAGTTCAATTGCTTTCATCTGTCTGTATCTGGGATGCCATACTTGAGGCATAGCTGAGGACATATTCTCAGACATCAAGAAAAGAGATGCATTCCTTCCTCTGCCAAGACTTCTGCAAAGGGAGGGTTCAGGGCTATTCCACTCTCCACCTGAACATAATTTTCCAACTTTCACACTTAGAGGCCAAACATTTCCATTTAACTTCCAGAGATGACAAGTGACTCCTGCCTTCCAAATGCAGGTGAAAACCTGGGATGCTACACAAACCCACAGAATGCTGTGAGAAGATGACAGAGAGAAGGACACCTGCAAATGTCTCATCACAACATTTGCTTGTGAAGTAACAGTGTCCAATTATGCAGTGTTGGGCCTCTGAAATAACATATTTTATGCATTATGTGAATGGTTTTTGAAATAAAAGTGAAAAAAATGCAATGCTTTTAACTAGTGAAGCATGTTTAAATTCAAAAATATTCTCTTGATTTTCTTGCCAAAAAACTCTGCTGTAAGAACGCTGATAAGAAGGTAAGCGGCTTGTCAGTTGTAGATACTCCATTTTAAAAAATAAATTTTAAAGTATAAAACTTCTAAATAAAGACCCCATACTTGAAATGTAATTTATGAACATTGGGTCTTTGATGGCTGGAGAGAAAACATGATTTTACCTAGTATATTTTTTTTAATCTTTTCTGATGAAATAACTAGAAAGAGAACAAAAAATCAAAACTATCAGAAAAATATTTGCTGGACACTAAGTTAAAATCTGTTTGACAGCAGGGAAAAAACTTTTCTTAAGACTTGTCAATACTGACTTTGACTGCGTTGTGGGAGCTTGAGAATAAATACATTTATATTGTTTCTCCTATGGATCTTGTTCTGATGTTCTTTCTAACATTCTGTTATTAAATACTTGTGGTCCACAACATACAGTATCTAATTTGATAAGAGGCTGAGTAAATGTACATCAATACAATTTTTTTTCTCTTTTATGTCACATTGCACCAGTTCTCCCTGCTTTAGTGATAGATTAACTGCTAACAGTTTAAGCAATGAAATCTGCAATACTGAAATTAAATACTGATTTAAGATGCAGGTTTTAATTATTCATTTAAGTAATCTGCATTCTCTAGTTACTATATTAAAAGAGGGATACTGACCATCAGCAAAAAATATAATGCCCTATTTGTGTAAGTTAATGAGTCTGAATTAAGTGCATAAGTATTCCCCATTGAAACTGGTAAGACTGAATCCCTAAGTGAGGCAAGTGAGTAAATGAAATTTCTCATCTATTTTAACTGCTAGACATGCTAGACTCTTTTTTTTCCTCTCCCTAAGAAACCCTGCAATCTGACCAACAAATGCAGGAAGGACCAGACATTGTAGGAAAGATCACAAAACTGAAATTTTATTTCCAGCCTGTTCCTCTCCAAGTCATTCTCTCAACAGATCTGAGCACACAGCCATAAGTTCTGGGGAAGATATTCCTTATAAAAGGTGTGAATAAGTGGATTCAGTGCACTGGAGCTGAGAGAGCTTTTGTAGGCTTGTGCAAAAGATGAAGAGCAGGAGAACAAATATTGACTAATTGACTAATGTTGACCTGGACATTGCTGGCAGAGCACCAAGAAAGATCACAGGTGAAAAGAGACTCAAAATAAAGGAAGTCTTGAGAATGAGAAGTTTATCTTCAACACCATAGGTAGAAAAGCTAATTAAGTGATTTGGCAAGTTTGAAAGATTTGCTGCCCAGTTTCCATTCAGACAAATCAGGGACCTGCAGAGTTTTCAGGAAGCAAAGAAGCAGGAGCTGGTTTTCACAGACAAACTTTACAGTCATTCTACATCTAACACTTTTACCTAAGGAAGTATGGAGATTTTCTAATTCTTTCCTGGAACGATTCCTAGTCAGTCAAATCAGCCTATACAAACATGCTGTAAAAAAGTCTCATTAAAAATAGAAATATTTTATGATGCTACTTACCTGCCTGTCTACTTCTGGAAGCAAAAGCAGGAGGTACTGTTGAAAATGCTGAGGTAAAGAAGCAAAGGTGTGTTTATTTATTAAAGCCCTCAGGTTAGTGTTCACTAGAATAGATCCCGGTGTTTCTATGTCAATATCCTCAGCTTTGGTCCATTTCAAATGTCCTGGAGTAAATAAACAGAAATAACTTTAAACATAAATAAAGGAAGAGAGTAGGAATAAGTCTTCTTTTTAAGTTTTTCACTTTTACTGTACAATACAATAAGCTCTAGAGAAATGGTACTCTGAGAAGGGTAACACAGCCTTTTCTAGGTGTCTTAACAGCTTTTATATTTGTATAATTATAAAAAAAATTATATTTGTCTCTTGAAGATAAAGTATTTTTATTTTATAATAAAGAGACAAAATGCATTTGTCTCTTAATCTCTTCTGTTTCAGTAAACATCACAACTGACGTATTCTTACTTCCAGCTTGAGACCAACTCAACAGCTGCAGAAAATAATCCTGTCATGTCATCAACAATAATTATACCAGCACCTATTTCCAAGCAAAAGGCTGCTTGATGAGGCTGATGTGAATCAATAATTATGGACAGCTTCTCTTTTGCCATCAGCAGTGCCCTATGGCCTACAGAACTTGTCCCGTTGCACCGGCTAAAACATGTGTGAATAGGGAGTGATCAAAGAGATGAGAATATTTAATATGTTAATGTTTGAAAACATTAACAACAAAAACCAAAAGAATTTTTCAGAATTTTCCTAAGAACTATGATCTAAAATGATCAAAACACAGAAGGCAGCAGCAGGAATTGTGAGATCAGTGAACAAGGTATGAGACGAACGATACAAACACAGGAGTAAGATAAAGACAAAGCAGAGGGAAAGGGAAACAAACATATGGTTCCTGCACAGCACTACAGAATAATGTCTTCTTACTTTAAACAGTGGACAGAAAGGCTATCATCTTAAACTCTTGCACAGTAAGAAATATATCTGTTAAGATGCTGGGAAAAGAAAGCTTTCAGCCACCAAGAACAAGGAGATGCTGAATTAAATCCATAGGGAGGTACTACAGTCTCCATCAAAATGTTTTAAGAATATGTTAGACAAATACCTGTCACTAATAACAGATGCATATCTGATTTTGACCTATGATGAACAAATTTGATGACCACTGGAGATCCTGTCTGGTCTGATTTTGTTAGTATTTCTAGGATAATGTTTAGAAAAAACTTTTTAAAGTTTCCTAAAGAGCTATGTGCTTCAAGGTGCTTATATACTGCTGCAATCCTTTTTTTCCTCTAAGTCTTAACATATCAAAGTTCAGGTGGCTGGAAAAAGCTTCTCAAAAGCTTCTAAACCCTCCCAGGAAGCTTCTTCAGGTTTCAGTTTATTGTACTTTCAAATATTTCAAAAATGGTGTAAGAGGGGTCTGAACTATATAAAAAACTCCATCAGAATACCTAAAAAAGTGATTAAAAGATTATTCCACTGCTATGATGAATGATGGCATTTGGCATTTACATAGGACCTCTCAGCAACAATTAAAACTGACATGTTAAGAAGATTAAATATGTTTTAAAAATGAAAAAATTTGGGCATACTGGTTATTAGCAATGTCTCAAATGCTACAAGCAGCAAGTAGTAACTTAACAGTAATCACAATAGAAGGAATGCAACTATGCTTTGGATTTCTTAGAGGACCTATGGTGGGTGGTCTCTTCCCTGAAAGTCTGTAACTACAAAATATACATATACCATATGCAAGAAAATGAAGACTTGTAAATTCTAAAAGCTCCACTTCAGTCACAGCCTCCTGTAAACATTCTTGTAATTTTATTTTATTTTTCAGCAGCTGAATATAACTGAATGAGACAAGAACTACTTTGCACTCAGCACAGAATAACCTTTTCCAACATATATTTCTAGCATACTCTATTTCAGTACAGCTAAGACTCCATTACCAACAAATGAATGCCCTGTTATACAGGACAATTGCATGGAAGAAGTGCCCATTTTCATGAATGCATCACAATAAACTATCCTCACCATCTGTTCCACCCACTAAATATAAATGTAAAAAGAACACAGTCCCTGAGCATAACACAAGTTGTATGATGTACTGAATTTTAATGCCTGTATGTATATTCTTTGTTTTAATCAATACAAAATACATATCCCCATCTTGTAAGTGACTTCAAATTAGAGTAACATTTTCCCCAGCTAGAGCTTCATATCCTTTGGGAAGGCATACACACAGAGATAATTCAAACTGAAATAAGATACATGACTGCAAAATCAGTAACATCCTTCAGTGTCAGATACTCTCATAGCATTAAAAGCCCAAGACAAAGAGTCAAATCTACATTTTCTGATTTATTTGGCCTTCAAATCTACATTTTCTGATTTATTTGGCCTTCTATCACTTACAAAGTACTATGGGGGTTTTATCAGCTTCTGGAAGAAATGTGTGTATTGCTTCTGTGTGTGTAGCAAACTGTGGGTGCCCACCACAGTTCTACTTTAAAAAAAACTCTCAAAATCTGTTCAGAAAAACAACAAATTCTGTCTCCTGCTCCCTTCCTATGGCTAATTTAGGTTCTGTATAGCAGGTCCCAAGTTTGTAATAAGATTTAGTGAAGTATTTGGGAGCAGCATGGAAGTGTGACACTACTGCATCACTAATCATAGCTGAGAAGAGTTTATGACAAAACATGTGCCAGTGTTTTTTATGTTGTTTTCCACACAGAAAGACATTTTGAACCCTTATACAGTTCAAGGGTATCACTGTCCAAATCAGAAATAGAAGCTGTAAGACAAGAGAGAAACTCAGGCTTGCAGACTTGAAAATAAGAGTTTACTCCTCAACACAGAGAATTAACCATAAGGAGATGGGAACACCATAAATCTACATCAAGATATGAAAATGAAAACAGAAAAAGGACAGAAATTACACTGTTGGCAAAATCTGTTAACTAAAATGGAAAAAAAAGTAATCTTATTAAATCAGAGCTCAGAAAGTCTACTAAACACAACATGTCGTGAATGTTGGGCACATCAGCAGAATTTCAGACAACCAAACAATATCTGGACCTGAATTGTGCACTACACAGGACCGTGGACCTGTTCTCAAAGCTGCTCTACAACTGCACTTCTAGCATCCCAAGAAATGCTGTGTCATGAGAGAAACATTTCAACAGGTACAAGAACAGAAACCCTTAAATCTTACACAAAGTTCCCTGCACTTCATGTGTGGTGTCGCAAAAGGCCAATAGGTTTAATTACTAAAATTCACCAAAAAAACCCTTAATTAATTCATTTGATATCATGAGCCAACAGTTGATGTCATAACTGAAGATAGAGAGGAATATATACTTGAAATTACGCATCTCAGTCTTAAATGTAGAGAAAAATGACAGGAAATCATCTAACACTGAATATCAGTTTACATAGCAAAAGCTGTAATACTGTAATATTGTCTATTTTGAATAATGATGTTGGATCAACATAGAGAACTAGCTATCCACATGGGACTGATTGATAATCTGCAGAAAGATCATGTATGAAACCAAAGTACACTTTCACGGGAGGCTGTGACACAATAAGGCTTATAGCTTACACTGCCAGGAACTGGCAATAGCACATTGAACAACTCTCCTATGGCATTTAGGAAGCAAAGTGCCTTGGAGCTATTTTACAGGATCATTATATATAAAAATAGGACTAGGCTGGATGATTAATAAAGAAGAACAGTCTTATCCCCACAAAGACAGACATAAAATGACTTCTAGGATTTAGCACTACAAAAAGCTTGTTTGTTATCTCTTCCAACATGGCCACATTGCAAAATACTTCTCTAAATGATTCAGCATTCTGCTGAATGCAAAAAGTACTTTCTAAAGATAAAGAAACAGTTATGTCATTCTTTGACTTCACTTAAGCAGAGACAAGAGTCTTAGTGAACACTACATTTTGTGCTCTCTAGGGAACTTTTCCAATTAAATTTCATGCTGGGCAGGAAAATCTGCCTATGACATGGAGATTTAGAATTTACTCTTAGTATCTCTTCAGAGAAAATTCTTTGTTAATTACAGAACGTGATCCACGAACCTCACCAAAAAACCCACAGAAAATAAAATCAGAAACTGTATCTACCACCTCAAGAGATGTAGCTTCAAAATAGTTACAGATCCAGCTGAAGAAGTAAATCAACCAAAGAAGAACCAACCAAAACCTTTATGCCAAATCTCTATATGACATGCAATAACGCAAATGAAGAAAAGAGAATGTTATCTTCTAATTGGGCAAGGATGTAAGCAAATATGCTACTTTCTCTGGGAACAATTGCACATTAGACAAGCAAATTCACCATGAAGAAAGAATATCTGTTACACACCGCCCCCATCCCCCAAAAAATCATTACATAACAATCACAATCTAATTGCTAAATCACCTCTCTGCCTGCAATTGCTTAGGTCTGTCAAACTTTAAAAAGCAACCACTGAGGATGAAAAAAAAACTGACCATGGATTTTCCAGGTAGACAGAAAGATGTCTTCTTGAGAAAGGATCAGCTGCTGAGTTTGAAAAAGGGACAGGTAAACAGAAAAATAAAACTTTCCAAGACAACACCGAGTTTAGAAAACTATCAGTATTACAAGTAAGATATTTATTTTACTCCTACTCACCTAAACCAGATTTTTTTAATCTCTTTAAGTGCTGGCTTGTTTGCTTTCCAGTTGGAGACTTTTGCCCATGTTTCATCTCTTTATCAGAACCATCTGCTTCGCCATTTTTAGATTCCGATCCTTTGGAAAAAGTAAAATCCCTCAAATATGATGCTTTTGCACTTTTACTAACAATCCCCTCAGCACCCCCTACACCATAAACAAAACAAAAACAGGATTTTTAAAAAATTGACATTTTCTTGCTGAAAGGCAATATACTTTTCTGGTCACAATACAATTCCTCCTCATCAGAGGAATTGGATGTAAAAGCTCAATAAATCAATTAAATGCTGAAAACTAAAGTTTACTGAACACTGCAGTCAATAAAAATGTTCAGCGATCTAATAAAAATAACATAGTTCTATAATGCCCAGGAGATATTTTAAAAATATTTTAACCTTAAGTTATGGGGCAGTAAAGCAACCTAAGGCTGAAAAAAAAGATAATTTCTTTTTGAAGAAACATTTTAAAAAAAGATATGTTTGGAAATACAATTGTCAATTTGTGTTAAACATAGACACAGAAATCTCTTAAAATGAAGTAACTTAATCACCAGAGCTAAAGGTCAAGGTTATGCTGCAGTGATAAGCATGGTATAAGAAGAAAAGCTAACAAAAGGATTTGAGTATTGCAATGCAGAACTGAGACACAAATTCATTCAGGGAGAAGCTTGCCTTCCCCCCCCCCCTCCTCTTTTTATGGCACTGAATACCAGCATGTGGTCCTCTATTAGAGCTCCAGAGCCAAACAAAATGTTACTTTGCATTCCTTTAAAGCTGCTGCTATTACCAATTGTCATTTTAGTGTGTGCCTTCAGCTCTTTATTAAAGAAAAATCTCCAGCCTTGAGACACGAGTCTTGATAAAGAAATAAAGATGTTAAACAAAGCCACCCAGTGGAAACAGTATTTCAGCAATTCCAAATTCTGTATGCTACACATCTGATTCAGAGGAAGGCTCTGAGACCAGAGCTGATCTTGCAAACGGTCCTTTAGCTATTTACCTGAAGGTGAATCCGACTGCTCATCGGACACCTTTAATGGTGTCAAAACAACACGAGGAACAGTCTTGTTTACCATCATTGAGACTCCATTTCTTCTTTTCTGCTGTTGTCTCAAAGCCTACAAAAACGATAACAAAACATATAACTGTAGCAAAGAATAATGCTTATAAGTGAATTACACATGACATTTCTCTACCATTAAACTGAATCCCTTAAAATAAGCATAATTTACACAGCTACTGACTTGCCAGACTTCACACTCGTCCTCTTTATGTCATTTTCTTTTAAAAGACAAAATCAGGCTTTTTCTCCTTTTTTTATAGAGAAAGAAGATGCACCTTAGATCATTTTCCAATCCATTTTGACAACAAAGAAGCACATAACTGTTTGCTCTACCTTAACAGCACAACATGATAACTCATGAAATGTGAAACTAAGACTTCCAAAAAAAAAAGTAAACCCAAAATGTTTCAAAATCAGAATAAAAATATATATGTCTGCACATCTCTCGCAGGTGCATCCTCTCCAGTATACTGCTCAGTCAATCAAGTTAACACAGAGTGTCATCAGTATGTACAGCATGTAAGGACTACAGTATTGATGCACTCACTCAGCCGTGAGTAGTGCTGCACAAAATCACTGAACATGGCAGGAATCATTTATTTTCGTGAAGGGAATCAGTCCTAATCTTGGAAACCTTGCAGCATTTGGCTTCTGTCTGTTTGACTTTGGGCATTAACCTTCAGAACACGAACATGATGGTGTTCTGGCAAATCTGGGGGAAAATGATACACGAATAAATCTCTACAAATAGTAGTGCTTTGTGTTTCATAAATGTATCAAATACAGGGCTGATAATGTAATATAAAATATCTACAGATTAGAAATAGCAAATATCCATCAGACTGCTTTATATGAAAAATTATATATCATTCAAAAGGTCTTAAAACATAAAAATATGAATACCTGCCAATTAATACATCTGCAAGCATTAAAATTCTGGTATTAATCGGAATGGGCTGGGCTTAATACAGACTTCTCCTAGCCTCCTGTCTATTTTTCTCCTTTCTTACTGTGCACTCTATTTTTACAATTGTGATTTGTGTTATGAACTTGAGAGATTTATTAAAGTAATACCATATCAACAAGGTACATATTTGATATGAATTATCCCAAAGGTTTATGAGCATAAATGACTTATGCCCTATAAGGTTTAAGTCTGTAACTTTATTGGATTGTAATACCTTTCCAAATTGTTCACACAGCTAAATAATAGGGAAAAAAAACCTCTGAGAAGAAAGAAATCGATATTGGTCTATTCCTCTAAATAACACTCTACACAACATAAAATACACCAGGCCACAGAGAAGCTATTTCATGGATTAACCCATTTTATTGTACTTCTGAAAGGACGCGTAAGCACTGTGCAATAAAAATCAAATTAGAACACTTGAAATCAAACAAAGAGAGGAAGCTGGTCAGATCTACACTGAACCAAAGAAGCAGCAGAAAGCCATAAAGAACAGCTGTTACTTCAAACATTTTTGAGACAGAAATTTCATACTGGTATCAAGCAAGCACAGTCTGACTTGTGGATGGAAAATTCTAAAGTGTTAACATTTCTTCAAAATTCCTCAAAATGACCCTGCAAACCAAAGTGGCAAATCAGGTGATCCTTAATTAACAGTAATACCATGGAGACAGTGGGAAAAAGTTCATTAAAAATTAACTGAAAAGACTGGCAATGTCTGCACCACCAATATACCAATATAACACAACATCATATCATGATGCCCCACTGCCTGATTTGCCTCATGTCATCCTCATTTCCTCCACCCAAGGCAAATGGTTAGAGCCCAAACAATGCTCTTTGTTGTCCTCCTGCCTCCTCCTGACTTTCCAAGACAATTTCCACCCTCACCAAGGTTTCACAGCCTTGCAGCCAGCATCCATGGAAACACCATTTTAATGATTTATACAGCCACCGTGGCAAAGGCAGATTCTCTGTCAAGCCCCACAGTTGATTTTCAATGCTTAGACTGAACTCCCATGAAGGAGAGAAAGGAACCAGCAGTGTATCCACCACCAGTGGCAGGCACACAGTGTTCATACACTTCAGCTGACACACGTGCTGCTGGAGCGAGGGCAGCGGTACCCAATATTTGACAGGAGCACCTCTTACCTTCTTTTCTGTTACTGGCAGGGCCCCCTGTGGTCCTTAAGCACACATTTATGCAACTGATCTGGCATTTACAAGAAGCACAGGCCAACTCATGCCCATGGAGCACTAATGCAAGACACTCCCTGGACAATCAGATGAGGAAATACAGCTGGGAGCAGCCAAAGCTACCAGAATTATTTACTTCAAGGCATAGCGCACTTCTCTAGCTACAGCCTAAGCACCTCTATATACAAGGGTCAAGCAAAAACCTTAAAGACACCATTTCCCTTTGACAAACATTTGTTTTTCAGGGTTTCTTTTTCCCTAACATGCATTGATTCGCTGCCAGGCTCTTCCCCAGCTCCTCCAGTTTCACAGCGCAAGGAACTGATCACCAAAAAGGGCCCAAGTGAAGTCTGAAAATCAAGCTGACAGTAAAGCTACACACACCTGAAGGACAGTCTGTAGAACAAAAAAAAAAATCCAGAAAACAAAAAACAAACAAACAAACAAAAAAAAAAAACAAACAAACAAAAAAAAAAAAACAAAAAAAACCCAAAAAAAACAAAAAAAAATCAAAACCAAACCAACCAACCAACCAAACAAACCAAAAAAACAAAAAAAACCCCAAAAAACCCAACCCCAAAACCCCCCCAAAACCCAATCCCTCACAATATGGATGTTAAATCTAAGCAAAACTTTTAACAGAAAGTTAATGAATTACCAGTGAATTACCCTGAGTACAGAGAATAGAAACATAACCTTTCCCATGCCTCTCTGTCTTTTCATTTGTGAAATGAAAGATGTAAGATGGGGGAAGAGGGTACAAAGATAACAAGTAAATAATCTAACATATGATTTGCAGGGTAAAGAGATGGCTGAGATTCTGCACAGACAGCTTTGTTGTGATACACCCAGCTAATCACAACAATTTTGTGGTAATTTCTCCCCTGAATTTGAAGCTGCAGGATCTGACAATTTTGGGCAGACAAGTCTTTGCAAGACAACCCTGCAGCAGGAGAAACTGCTGACTGACACCCAGTTACAAGGGAAGCCAAACCCCAGAAAGAGTTAAGTACAAAAGGACAACCCCTGTAGTCTCCACTGAGGACAAATATATAACTTCTCTATACCTAGCCTGAGGGACATTCATTTTAGAATACAAGACTACTGTAGGATAAGACAAGAATCTTGTAACCCAAGATTAATTCTGCTTAGCTGGGAAGTCAATGAGATTACTCCAAGTGAAACATGCACCAAATGCCTGCTATACTGAGCTTTTAGTGCGCCAAGCTAATTTAGTGCTTTCCTACTCACCACAGCCAAATAAATCAAATTTATAACTAGCACTGAAGAAAATGAGAAATGTTGTAACTTATTCCACGGAAAAATGGTTCCAGATATCCCTGTAGATACAGAAACAGTAACTAACACATACTACATTGTCATCTTTCACAGACACAGCCTTTTCCATCTCATCCATATTTAGAGATATATAACCTCCTAGCTGGACTTCCTACAGAACTGCAAGAAACAGATGATGATTTTATCAAATGATAAGGTGTCATTTTCACTATGATAAATTAGAAAAAAACACATGTAGTGCATATGATAGCTCAAATAAAGAATATTTTTCTTTAATGAGATGCTACATTTACATTTCAAATGCATTCAATCACTTCATGCTAAATGCTTGAGTTAGAAAAGCTGCACGTTTTAAATACCTAGAACTTATCACTGTCGTAGTATTCTGTAAGACATTACTACCATCCTATTTGTATAACAAATACATTTTAAAAAATGAAAGGAAATGAAAGTTCATGTAATATACAAGTTAAAACATTACAAGCTCTCTTAAAATTACCACCAAAACATAATACTTACATCCAGTCTTTCACAAGCAGATTTGCAAAGGACATCTGTGAATCTCTCGCACATAATGAGTATGGAGAATTCCCAGTATTCCCATTCATAAAAATGAACCTGTGACCATCTGTTGAATAACACTGCCATGGTCATTATACAGTGCTTGGCATAATTATTTGGTTTAATGAAGCTATTTTTATTGCCAAAATCTTTAAGTAAACTATCAATCCATTTTCATCCAAAGAATTCAAAATAAAATAAAAAAGATGAAAATTAAGAAAACATAAACACTGAAGATAGATGACAAAAGAAAAACACCATGAAATTAACAGTGAACTTCTAGTTCCAAGTGGGTTTTTTTAAATAAAGAGGTGACAAGAGCAAGACTCCTTCTGCTTTTCAGAGAGTTTCTATCCCTACTGGAGTATAGCAGTATTTTGGAGGTTTCATGAATGCCATTATATGCTCTTAAGAATAGTCATTTCATGTTTAGTTGATCTTAACACAGGAAGGACTTCTTCACCCATGTGACACAATGTTTGACTGTCTTCAGTAAAAACTCAAAGTCATCTTTCAAGCAGGAATGAAAGGAAACAACATAAACTAAAACGTAACTGGAGATGGGAGCAAAATACTCCCCCAAAAGAGCACCAGAAGCAAAATGTCATCCTCTGTGCTCTGATTTTACTGCTGCTCGGCAATTTTTTTTGTTATTTTTCTTTCCCATGTCTTTTAAACTCAGAATGAAAAAATGGAGCACACAGATAAACCATTAATGCAGAAAACCACTTTCATTTGAGCTTAAATGTGTGACACGCTGAGAATGTTAAAAATTAAGTCATTATCAACAAAGACATGTAACACTTGGTTGCATTAAGCAACATCGTCCCAGATTTCTACTTGTTCCATAAATGTCAAGTCTACATTCTGAAACTCATGTAATGAAACATACCCTTTGAAATTTCACACATTATGGATCAGAAATGCAAAGCTATGGAATGCCTCCATTCTGCCATGTGAAAACACCGGCTATGATACACTGAGCAAAGTCTCTTGCACAAAATAAGTAACAACTCCACATCATGATTATGGATCCCAAATTGACAAAGATGAAACAGATTTATGGTTTATCACTAATTCACTTAACACCAGCACAAAATTCAGTCTTTGTCTTCTCTCTCACCCTCATTTTGTTTAGTAAAATTAAGAGCCTTTAATTCCCACATCTCAGTTAAATTAAAATTTCTCAGTGGCAACCTGTTTCACAGACAGACAGAGCAGTTAAACTAAAACAGTAAGCACCACAAATCATGAAGAGTAAACCCATTATTATTTCCTAGATGCCACTAATTCTTATATTAAACATACACAAAGCACTCAGTTATAAGCATGCCACCATAAGATTAAAACACGATATAGATGTCCTATAGAAACAACTACCAAGCACAAAATGCCATTTCCAAAGCAAATTAATTTACTTCCAACCATACTAGTACACTAAACATGTTGGTGTGATGCCAAGAGTACACATTTGGTCATCTACAGATGAAAAGTAGTGTCAGAATCAACAGGATGGAAGTTTGGAAATCTGGGGTTTATTTTGAAACAATTGCTAACACCTTCTCAAATAAGCATCTATCCTTGTCCCATGCCATCCTCCTACCTTGTGATAGTTACATCTGTATTTGGAATAAAAAAATATATTTGTTTGTTAGGTTTCAGAAGGGCTCAGGGGCTTTCAGTAGGGCTTTCTGTAGGACTACAGTACACATTAACACTGAACATTTATCTGTGTGCTAACCAACACTGAACTGAAGTGCTTGGACCTTTGTGGGGCGGAACAAGGAGATTTATCTGTTCACATGTGTGTCTGTACACCTGCAAGCTAGCACTACTTTCTGCAGGATTAAAATAATGCAGTCACAGCTACAGTTGCTGCAGATCACAACAGACTGCAGAGTAAATGCTTTTGGTGCTTTCCCAACCACAGAAAAAAGGACAAAAAACACGTGATCTGTTCAATGTCTGTTTTGACTTGCATGTGAATGGGAATGATGATAGCATATGCATCAACACAGTGAAAGCTTTTTAACAATGAGAAGAATTGGGCTTTTTTAAAATGTTTTGTGTAGTATTAAATTAACAACATCCATCAGCTGAAAAGTGTTTTATGGGGAAATGGGTTCTTTGGCACAACAAAGCACATGTAGGTAAGGAAACAGTTTGTAGAAAGCAGTTTAAAAACAAATTAAAACACAGATAGCAGTGTCAATACAAAATCTTAAAACAGTAATCAACACTTTCCATGATGTGTTGATTTTCAAGCACCCTCTGCACAGGAGCCAAAGCACACAGCAGGGGCTTAATGGCCAGACTCTGCAGATCAAAAATCTTCTCATATTACCACTCAGAGAATTTACATTGCACCAATGTAAGCAGTTAATGTCTTTCTGCCTGACACCCTGTTTCAGCCTGGGTACTCTTGCTTGCCCACACATCCTGAGCACACAGACTTCTGGGGACCTACACAACAGCTCCTGGAACACCATTTGCAGAAACTGCTTGTCAACATTTTGTAGGAGGTTTTCTAGAGCTCTGAAGAGTTGTGAGCTGTTCCAAATCCTGCCTTTCCCTGAAAAGACCAACACTTTCTAGGATGCACTTCAAAAACAAGGCATGATTCATTGACACCTGGTTTTAATTTCATGTTACAAACTATTCAAATCAAAAGCTGTTCCTTTCACACGGCCCAAAAGAAGATACTTAGATATTCACTGTCACTACAAGGAAAAATCATATAACTCCAATGGAAAAGCTTAACTGGGACTCCAGTCTCTAGTGATTTTATTTTCAATAACACAACAGCAATGACCAATCCATCTGAAATAGTTCCCCAGGCTACTTAAGGGACAGGCTACTTACAGAAACACATGACAGATAAATGCAATGCTTAGAACTAGGCTGCTATCTTCAGCTTGACTACCTGAGACTTGGAAAAAGCCACTGCATCTACAGAAAAGAGAACACTTTCAACCTATTTTTGGGAAGAAGATTTCACTATGTTGCAGTGGCAGGTTTAAACAAATGCAATGCTCATGCCAGGACATATTTTGAATGAGGGATACTGTCCGACACTGAGGTAGAGGGGAAACTACGCTTCAACACTTATAATTGCTTTAAAATTCTTTAGTTATTTCTCAGACTAAGAAGTTCTCTAAAATACATTTATTAAAACAGAAAAGGTGCAGGAGCACAGTAAAAAGCTGTGCCAACAACCCCAGAGGAGAAACAAGCAGAACGCTCCAGCAAGTGGGAGGGTTATAACAAAAGCACTAAAAAGCAGGGATTGTGTGGATTCCTGTCCCCTTCTTTCCATCACAGGGAAGGGCTGAGGACCACAGGGATGACCCAGAAGAAAGTCTCACAAACATTGTCTTGGGTCTTACCAAAGCACTGTGTTGAGCAGCTGGTGCGTGCTGCCCATGCATAGGGACCTTTAGAGGGACATACCGTGCAGCCAGCCTTCGGGCAATGCATGTACTCCCTGAACAGCTTCTGCTGGAACTCTTGCTCTCCCAGCTTCTTTTCCCCCTTATGCAGTCTCCCTGCCATAGCTTCTCTGTCCTCTTCCCTAGACTTGTCTTGGCAATCAGAAAATCAGTTTAGTTTATCATCTTCGAACTTCCATTTTCCGGAATGCATTTTGTAAACTCCAGTGTCCCTTCCCATGTCTCTCTAGAAGTCAAAAAGCAACATGTTTTCCTTCTTTTCCATTTGTTGTCAGGAAAATTTGTCAAGAATCATCACTTATGTTGCCAGACATTTGATCAAATGCTTCAGCTAGGGAGCCAGAATTCTCCAACTGTGGCATTGGTACATTTGTTGCATCTGAAATGAAACATAAGAAGGTGGTTAAGAGAAACACTGAGCAAGTGCAGCAAACTCTCTGTAACGAGGAATTCAGTATAAAAAATACCTCTCAGTTCACAGTGGATTTTCAGAGCCTTTCAGGAAGACACCCTGCATTTAAATTCTAAGTGATTAGGACAAAATCATAATGATCTCTTCTGTCACCTTTGCTTCTTTGGGGTGAGGAAGGGAAAGCAGGGCAGGCAAATGTATCAGGCTTATATTAGAGCATGTGAGGGAGCAGTTGCTCAAAGGAGTCAAAGGAGAGACACCACAGACAGACTCATACTGGATTACTTCCTATGGACAGCAAAATGCTTCAAGATAACCTGCATGTATCTGGCTGTAGTCAAGGAAAGAAGTCCTAACAGAATGAGTGTGGAGGGAGCAAGACTGGTGAGTTTGCTCTTCTCTCAAAGAAAGGTAAGCAGTGTGAGCTGAAGACAGGGAAGCAAATTCACACCACCCTCATGGGAGATCAGGATTCTACCTTCAGTGTCAACCTAGACACTTGGACACCTGTGTCCAAAAAAAAAGAAAAAGGAAACAAACATATCTTGGTAAACTAGTTATATGAATTTGGGTAAATCAGGGCTAAATTACAGTGTTAACCATCTTGAAATTTAGTCTCTTGTAGGTTGGTTTCTAAATAAGAATTACATTGTGGTAGAAATATCATATTATTTGGAGCTGGTCAGATCTAATGTCCTACAATTCGGAAGCAATATATGAGCTAAACCCTAACTTCCCCATTGCTCTATTACTGCTTGGGGCATGACAGCATCCACAGGAAAAAAAAGGGTGTGGAGTCGCCATTTCTATCATAAGAACAAATCCTACAAATGGGCGCTTTCCTTCTCATTAAAAAACTGCATCTACCCACTTTATGAACTATATAGTGGCACATATATGAACCCAGCCACCAAGCATGCAGACAAAGCCCAAAGTTAAGGAAAACAAAACAAATCATGGCAGTGACATACCTTGTGTTGATTCCCTTATTTCCTGAGCTTCTCTCCTCCCAAACCCACTTGGCTGCTGTCTCTGGAGTTTCTGTCTCTACAAAGAGATCTGGATGCCCAGCACAGTCTCAGACATGTCCTGGTTCTGTATTCAGATCCTGAGTCTGAATGGAGTATCCATCTCTTCTCCCAACAGAAAATTTATGGGTACCCTTCTTGGTGCTGATTCCAAAGCGCCAAAAGGGAGGCAGGATTTTCTTCCATGTCTGAGAGGTCTACTATCATCCCAGACACCATGAGAGCGCATCTTCAAGTTCTTTCTCCTCTCTTGGTACTGACCCAGGGACCACCTGGTACACTGATGAGCAAGGTGCTCTTACACTTGGCTATCAGAGTCCAACAGACACTAACACCACCTCAATGTCCTGGATATTCACACATTCTCAGTGTTACCTATGTGAGGCCAGTTTGCAGGTATGATCCTTTCTTCTGAGAAATGTTCCAAGAACATCTTGGTAGATAAAGATAAATCTGTATACAGCGAAGACTTCCACAAAAAAGTATTACCTCAAGTCAATGGAACAGAAACTGGACCAGACAGAAGCATGTAGGTACTATGCCATGACTTGATGTCCATACTGGAGTTAGCCTTGTCCAGAGCAAGAATAATGCACACAGTAGTGTGCCCATGTATCACTGCTAGCAGATGCAGGAGTAGTTCAGTACCTTCCCAGGAAGAGGTCCTTACATGCCAAAACTCTCGAGTGTGAAAATGAGGTAAATCAGTATGGAACTGATCAGTACTGATCGGAAATCAGCGTGCCATAAGCCTTCTTTTCAAAGGTACAAGATCAGCAACAGCTGGGCACACATAACCAAGCACTTCCAACAGCTCAATGGAAACAGAAATCTGTAAAATCTGCCATCAGAAAGCCAAGCATAAAAGGCAGCTCTACACCATAGGCTCTTGCCTATACCCTCATGAACAGGAACTGGTTTGTGGGACATCACAAACCCAGACCAAAGTGTAAGCATTTTACAAGAGAAAACTGAAACTCTGTCAGAAACCAAAGGGAAGCACGAAACACACTCAGTGGTAAAACACTCAAAATCTCTTTCCCAACAAGGACACCATGGAAGGTGGTGAAAGTGTCCAGACCAAAATGGCAGCCCAGCCTTTGAAAGGTGAGGACATAAGGGCTGATCTTTGACACAGAGCTTATGAAAATCCACTGCAACTGCAAGCCTTCTTAGTCTCTGCAAAACACCCCAAATCCACTGCTACCTGACAGAAATCAAAACCAAGAGCCAAAACCAAAAAATTCCCTTTCCTCCATGCTCCTTGCAGAGCTCAAGAAAGGCAGCATTGTGACTAATTTGATTCATGAGAACATCCTGAAATGTGGGCTGTTACAAACCAAACAGGAGATTGCAATCTAAACCCAGGAATATATCTCCAGAATTAATTTTAAAAATCAAATCATATGTAAATCCAGCACGTAATAATTTAAAGAGAATTACACATGAGTGGTTAATAAGTAGATAAACAGTAGTGAAAATATTCTATTTCCAGCTCAAATCTTCAAGCAGAACTGCACATTATCAACTTCCCTCTCACTTTATTTTTAGAGGTTACAAAACAAATACATACAAGATCAAAGTAATGTGAAGAACACACTGGTTTTAAATAAATTGAGTAGGAAACTGAAAATTGACTTGCAGGTTTTCATTCTTTGAAGACCGTTTTGCAGTAGATAAAAAGCAACAGCTAAGGAAGACCCCATTACAGTATATTATACACAGTATATATACATTTATATATTATAAGCACTTGCTGAGAGTATGAGGATGGCTTATCCTCTGTTATTTTAGCATGGAATCAGTAAGTTTGTGTTGGTTGTAAGAGTGTTACATAGTGTGTCTAAAAGTTTCTTCTGTATTCAAAGGTTTGACAGGTTCTTTGTATGAATTTTAGGTACTATGCATCCATAAAAGCAATTGAAAGATTGGAAAGCAAAAGAATAAATTTCCAACAGCAATTTTATAAATAAAATCACTGTTAAGGTTTATTCACCTCTACTACAACACCAAATCAAACCTGCAATGTGTATATATGGCAGTAGCCAAAACCTGAAACTTTAAGAGAAAATAAAGAAAAAAACTACTATTCCACTGTACAAATGCCCACTTGTCTCACACTGTGCATAGAGAAAACACTTTGCTGATAGCTGTAATGCTACTCTCATACTCTGAAGTACAGGATCTAATTACCATCAACTTAATTAAAACTAATTTCTTTTTATCGATTACTTAACTTTCTGATGTTGCTTTAACCCTACTGCCTTAGGGAATGTTTTCAACGATTCATATCAATGTTATGACTTTTTATATTAATTAAGCTATTCTGATTAATTTGCCCTTTTAAAATTATTCTCAATGCTACATATCTGCTAAATGACAAATGGTAGAGTTTAAACAATTACAGAAGTTCAAACATTTGTGGCTTTGCTCTTTTTATTCCCTTCTTTCCCCTTTGCCTACTCCCTCCACCCCTGGATCTGTAAGTTCGCAGATCCCAAAAGATCTGCATAGAAGAGCTCCCAAGAAGTGCAAATTTTTCACAACTATCCTAATGGTTAGTGAGCTGCTTTGTGCCAATTGTTCAATTTTCCTGAAGAAATACATGTAAGACCTCAATCCTTTTCAGTCATCAAAGCCTCTAAATACAACATAACCTTATGTGAAAGATAAACATCTACTAATTTTACTGGATTTAAACTCAGCCTGCATGAAAAACTAAAGTGTTTAGAGGAGATGTGCACAGGCTTTGCTTAACTTAAGCCTAAACAAAGAACTCAGCAACAAACTACCCCATTAAATACATGATCTTCATTAAGCATAACTAGGAGAGCAGTTGTGAGAAAAATTACAACATCACCTCATTATCCTAACACTATAGAAAAGTCACAACTCCAAATGGAGAAGAGGTCATGATAGAGGTTTTTTGAATTCTACCATTTTAGTTTTCATTTTTCATTTATCTGGTTGTAAGTTGAATTAATTTGGCAATGCTGGAAAATAATTTTCACCTTATTATGCTTTCAGCTAATAGGTGACTTTGAATAATCAGCTGCTTTTGCAAGCTTTAATACTTATCATGGAACCTAAATCATCCAAAACCTAAGTTTTTTAAAAAAATAACCCAACCCCACTTTAACATCCTGTAGCAGCAAATTCAGTATGAAAAAAAATTAGTTAACAGATCATAAAGAAAAACTAAACAAGTACACCTAGAGTGTTTCCTATCTGCAGCACTTCTTTCAAAGTTTTTTTAAAATTTATTATCAACCTCACATAAAATTTTCAACACAAATGCTTACATAGGAAAAGCAGGGATGTGATAATATAAAGAATTCTGCTTACTTGAAATTGACTTTAAGTGCTTAGTACAATTAAAACCCCTTTAAACTCACAACAAATAGGACTGCACCCTTGCTAAAAACATAGCAAAACCCCCAACAAAACGCCACTAAACACAACACTAAAAATCCTTAGAAGACTCTTTAAATTCTGCTGACATCCCACTCACAGAGGAATGCCAGAGATGCTAAAGGGAAGCCAACTGATGGTCAGTCAATACAAGCTTACCTGTTTAAGTGCTTTCTTTGTGTGCTGCTGGAAGGAAGATACTAGCTTGCTTTGCACCGGTGCATTAGTAAGGCTTGAATCACGATTGGAAGACATTTCCTCAGATGTCTGCTTTGGGCAAACTTTATAAAAAGAAATAAAATATCAGAATACTGTTATGGGGGTTACCTTCCCTATTTTTTGGAGAGTCATAAGGATGGAAAAATAAATCAACACAAGAAAATGCCTCAAAACCAAAAAGCTTGCTGTAGAAAATTCAGCTGATCTTGAGGTCCACATTAGCTGAAAATCCAGCCATATTCTAAGAAAATGCACTGCTTCACTAATATTTGTACCACATCATACCCTTTCTATGCAGTTCAGGAGGCCTTGCATATTTTGCCTTTCAGGTCCGAAAAGGTAACTGAAATAGTTTAACAGATTTCACACAGAAGCTAGATAAAAACTACCTTCCTCATCAACACATTTCAATGGATTATAAGATATCCAAATGAGCATTTATACAAGAGACACTGATGACCCCTGGATCTAAAAAGATTCATACATATGTAACTTCATACCAGATTGTAATGTCTTCTTAGGAGCCAGACTCACCTACTTTACAAGTACCTCTTGGTACAGCTAAGAACACATTTTGCTGTTTAATGGGTAGACTGGAATATCCTGCAAGATGAATTCTGGTCTCTCAGGTAATACATGCTGCTATACTTGTCAGGTAATACATGCTGCTGTACTTGTCAGCCTTCTAAATAATACATGCTTTAATTAACAAATACTACAAGTACTTGCATTAAACAGCCTCTTGAACAAACGTTGCGTGCGACACAGAAAAAAGTGTATTGGTTAAAAATAAATGAAAATATGATTTTTTTTAACAGCTTTATTAAACAGATATGAAAGCTGTGAGAATAGCTGCAGGATCCTATTAGTCTCGGTGGTCAGCAAACTCAACTGAAAGGGTTGTAGAAACCTTTCCACTCTTAATGCCTTGCATTACTATTACTCTCACTAGTAACCTAAGAGTGCTCAGCTAAACCAGTATTAGCATGGATCCAGAAATGAAGCAGATTTTCTTCCATTCTACTCTGCTGACTCAGTCCAAGTCTGCCTTCCAGCAGCATTCAAAGCTGGTTTGTGCGTTGACATACCTTCTTTATTATGTTTTGCAGCAGTAAATGTTTTTCCAAGATTTGCCATACTTTGCACCACCAGAATAGTCTGGATACACTCAAAGAGGCTGCACAGACATGTGCCAGAAATAATGTAGCCCAGTGTTAATCTATTTTCTCTGCCCATCCCTCAGTGGGATGAGCAGACACCTGAAGTACCTAAGTCCCGTGCCTTTAGCAATGTTTCTGAGAAGAAACGTTGTAATGTTCTTTGATTTGTGTTTGTAAGCCAAAAAGACACAGAAAATTTAGCTACCAATAAGTAATGGCCATCACAAGATGCATGTGATATTAAATCTTTTTTTTGCACTGAAAGAAAAAGTAATTAAAACTTACCTCAGTAAGAGAGAATACACTCTATGGCACTGCTGTTATGCCAAGATAACTGTCATATTAGATTAGAATTTTTCATTACCAGGTAAAAGAAAAACTGTTTTATCACAAGATTTATAACTGATTTCTGTCTTTTTTTTACCTTATACTTGCAGGATTTGTCAAAATACACAAAGAAGGTGCAACACAAAACAGGTTCTCAGTTTACAGAATCACCTGGTTTGGATCAATCTTTTCTACATGATGAGCAAAGCTTACTATCAAATAAGACAATGTAAAACAGCTGCAAAGTGTCAGCAGAAAACAAACAATAGCTGGTTCATATAATCCAAATCACTGCAACAGCTAAGCTCCTGAAACAAAGAATACCTACATAAAAATAAAAATGTGACATTTCAAATTGCCCAGATTTTGTCTTCTCCTTCAAATAAACTCTTTTTACTGTCAAAGAGTAATTGAGAGTCAAAGAATTGAAGGAAAAAATCCCAGAAATAGCATGCGCTCACAAACCCCAAAGTTAACAAGAGGAGAAGAGAACACATTCAAAAATCCCTAAAGAATAGAAACTGGTAAATTTAAGTGCCCCTCCTGAAATAGGAGAGATACAATGTGACCTGTCATGATAAACCTACCCCTGTTCCCCAGATTCACTGCAACTCCTATTACCTTCTTGTTGAAATGGGAAATTCAGATTTTCATTAAGGTGATCTAGGACATTATCCAGGAGTCTCCCCTATTTATTTTGGTGATAAAGCTCATCCTCAAGAGGTTTGACAACGATCTGATGATGCTCAACACCAGAACCAAAAACATCAAAGTCATGATATAGCAGGAATAAAAATAAGCACAGCTCTGTATTAATTTTTTACTTTCATTCATTTCTCTTTTAACAAAAAACCTGGAGTTGTGACAGAATTTATAAGACGCCATACTTTAAATTCCTACAATTCAGTTTTGCATAAAATAATTTTGGTGTATTGGTTTATTTTGCCTCTGCTCCTTTGAATCTTTTACAACAGTGCTAAACCAAGAAACAGGGGCTGTTCTAGTGAGTGAAACAACTGGAACTGAAACCCACTGAAACAATAAATAGCTTTCCATCACTGCAATCTCTCCTACAGATACAGAAAGAATACCTCACTTCAGGCTGGGTTCTTTAGTGCAACCCAAAACTAGTTCAGAGTTTTGAAAAAAATCCTGAGTTTTTTCTGTAGTTCATGATTAAAGAAATAGATACATGAGGTTGAAATATGCTGCTAAAATGACACTGTGATTAGAGAAACTCAATTTATTTATAACAAATTATACTTCATTCATAAAACTTATTCTGTACATTCTATTTTTCTTCATATATCTTGTAGCTTAAAATAGTAAGATAGTAGGAAACTATTTTAAATTTCACTTTTTATGTTTTAATTAAATTTCCATTTCCATTTAAAACCAGCTTGACAGAAAACATGGTTATGAACCTAACTCTCTAGTAAGTAAGAGATGCCATTGCCTATTTTCCAAAAGCAGAAGACACAAGCATTAAAAATCTAAATACATTGTGTTAAATTATACAATTGCTTAACAACTTATAGAGTCTACTGATTTTATTAGCAAAAAATAATACTAAAATTGGCATACAAGCTTTATTTAGAAGATAATCAAGATATTGTTAATAAACAATAAGAATTGTTTTTTTCTGTATGAAATGAAATACAAATATGAGACAATGAATAAATTTAATCTTTAAAACATGTTCTGCTACTTAGCAATTTAAATCAATCTGTGCCAAAGTGTGACTGCATTAAAATGCATGTGACCACATAAAATTGTCATTATTTCTTAATTTCTATGGATAAAGTCCAACTGTTTTTCTCTGAATGGGTTAGACATAAAGAAAGGGAAAAATATGACAGAAATATATATAAGTGAAGTCACCATTGATGATCCTAGTGAAAAACTCAATGCCTTAAGAACAAAACAGACATTTTTCCTATGGAAACCAAAGATCACAGTAAAAGAAAAACAAATTTAAAGTGTTCTTTGTACATATATACAACTTTGGAAAGCTGCAGCCACTTTTTCCATAAGAACTGAAGATCCATGAATATTATCAGATCCATGTTCACTTGAAAATCTGTATCAGAAAAGAATGCTAAAAATAAACTGGGTGCTGGGGAGGGGGGGAAAAAGCCCTGAGAGAACGTGACAGATCGAGGGAAAATATTTGGGTAGCAAATAAAGACGATTCACCATTATTGCTACAATAGAAAAAGGAAACAAGAGTGGTTTTAAGCCTACAGGAGGCATTTCCATTTAGTGGAGAATAATTAGGCTCCATTCTTTAAATCGGCTTCCTCAAGGGCCAGGACCGAGTGAAGGAATAAAGCAAAAGCAACTATTAAGCTGTAAACTGTTAGGTTATGAGCTGGAAGAGCAGCTGGGTTTCTGAAGATAAGACCTCCTTAGTGAGTGTTCAGAGACTGTTAACATGAACGATAGAATTAGAATTATGTAGCAAAAAGAGTATGTTAAAAATGTTTTTGGGAAGCTCCATTTAAAATAACTTCTTCTCTTCCATTTTTCCAAGACTAGTTTTGTTAATTATTATGAAAGGCTATAATTTATAAAAATAAGCAATGCTGTCTTTGAATTTCAAATTTTACAGGCTATCTCCATTGTTTTTATTACCTTTTACCTTCCCCACCCAATAAATGACACCCATGTAAAACATATTGGAACACATGTTTCTTCAAAGAAACAATTTTTTGAGGAACACAACAAAAAATTATTGTGTCTCCTTGCCACTGGAAGTTATTAGAAATAACTGTAAACAGATTTATGTAACTAGATGGACAGAGAAATTCCTGCCCAGTAAAGGGCTTATTTTCCCAAAATCAACAGCACAATTAATTTTTAGTTCAGTCAGATCATCTTGATTTAAAATCAAACAAGCAAAATCAACAGCAGTCCACTTCCCTTTTTTTTAAAGTAACCACAGCAGATGAGAAGGATTGTTTACTAATGGCCACATTACAAAACATCAATTAATATTGTTGCCATATGCTAAAGACTAGAGTCTACCTCAAGCATAAAATGTATGCACACGCTCTGGAGACATGAAATTTCAGAGAGAACTCCCTCAGGAAAACACACACACAATAGCTCTCCCTAAAATATCCATAAAATTCAATATTTTCTTTGGGTGACACAGATCTATACTTGTATTGACATAAATAGTTGCACTTTGCCAGCACAGATGTATCGAGTAATTCACCTCCATCACTCTTTGATCTCTAGAGCCCAACTTGCCAAAACTGAACAATTCAGAACTCGGCTGTTGCCATCAGCTCTTGAAAATGAAAACCAGTCTGGGAGTTAGTTAATTGTATGAGTTTGCCAAAGCAAGCAAAAACAGATGTATATATCAAGAGTACTCCAGTGACTGCAATATTCTTTCTGAAAAGCAATACTAGCACTGTGAATTAATAAATAGTATTGAATAGTATCTTTTGGAAAAATACATCAAATACCACATCAGCTTTGTAGCTTGCACTGAATCCCATTTATTAATAGCATGTTTTTGAGCCCAAACATTTCACAAAACTTGGAAAACTGTGAATCTTTATTCCAAAGCAAGTCAACATTTTCCACTGAAAATATACAGCTTGTCATCATTAAGCTACCAATTTCTTAGACTTCATTAACTAATGTACAGGAAAAAAAAAACAAATAGATGAGAAACATCCTCAAGCTTCACAGTATCTTCTCTTATTCTTATGACTCCCTTCAAGCAGTAATGAAACAAAAGAAATTAAACTCAATCCCAGGTACCATATTTTCATTTTATAGTTGCAGGAAGATGAAAGAAAAATACACAAAAAAAAATCTAAGCAAAGTGAAAAACCTGCTGATGTGTCACCCAAAATGCTATGTTTGAGCTGCTAGTTCATTGCTGCTCTTCTGCTTTTAGAAGTATCTATCTCACATCCAGATGTTGCCACGTGTCACAAACATTTTCAGTAGAACCATGCAACATTATTCCCAAGAGACAAGATGCTAACAGTAAAAGGTTTCACTGAATCGCCAGGAATTCCATTCCTGGAAAGGAACTGAATATCCATATGGGGACTCAGGTTTCAAACAGTGGTGAATATACACTGTTTGCTATAGGGTTTCCTAGTCTAAAAAGCACAAGGTGTTCAAGAGCACAGTAGCTACAAAGCAAAATTTCAGGATTCAGCATGAACATAATCCTCTGCTGTCTATCATTTTGTCAGCTATCTCCAAAAAAATTACCTAAGGAATTAACCTAAGGAATTAACTCTGCCATTTCATGTTCCTAGTTGAAGAACATACACTTGTAGGAAGTGCTGAAAGCCAAAGTGTTCCAAGAGGAGACACACGTTGCTGCTATTTGGGCACACATGAGAAGCCCTGTTGGGGCTGAGGTGGGGAGGGAAGTCACGCTGCAGCAGGAATTGCTGTCTCCTCCACATGTACATCATTGTGCATTCCATTGGCTCGCACGAAGACCATTTTTAATCAACTGTGCTCCGTGGCTGATGGATTAGCCCTGGCTTCAGAAACCCTAGGGACAAATGCTTTTTGAGAACTGAACATCCTATTGATGGGCAAAAGGATATTATAGTCATCATTTTCCCAGGCAACAGTAATTGGGATTTTAATTCTTTTACCCACAGCATCTTTACATGCTACCCCTGTATTTGAGGAAAATGGAATTTTAAAGATATGGGGCTGCTACAGAGCTTCAATTAGAAATCCCATTCCAAACAAAATCAACTGTAGCATAAAGAGTTTCTTTAACATTTCTTTGGAGAAGGTGGGGAAAGAAAAATTCTCCACAGCATCTGCAAAATCCTGAGATGTGACCATTCTACTTGTCTACTTAGCAATACTGATGTGGTGTAATAGCTTTTGCCAAGTATTTTTTCCATAACGGTTAGGAATTTTTACATTATTATGCTAGTAAAATTGTTCAGTAGCCTGCATTTATATTGCAAAAAATGTGCCTGCTTAGGAATGATGTGATTCTTCTCTGAGTGTCAGCTGGTAGTTTTTATTCTGAAAGACTGTGGTCTAAAAGCCCACAAATGGGCAGAGGCTGTTGCTTACAGTTTCATCCTTTTGCTTCCAGCTACATTTAAAGAGGCATTTTTTAAACTCTTGTTAAACAATTTCTGATCAATCTGTCAGAACTGTGGCTTCTGGACTCTATCAGAGTGGAAAAGGGCAAATAAAAATGTAATCAATTGGGCAATTAAGAATTCAATGTGCAAGCAACGCCCATCCTCATAGGTATCACACATATTCTAAAACAAGCCAGAGAATTTAATGAAGTGTTTTTTGCACTGAACTAAATGCTACTTTTATGCCACAGAATAATTTCCTGGAAAGAAAAAAAAATCCCCAGCTCTAGTGTGAAAAGTGTAATTGGTCTGTTAGACCAAATATTTTCTATAGAAATAACTATTCTCAAGTATTTACAAACCCATCAAGTCACCACTTCACCTTTCATAAACTAATGAGACCATCCCTATTAAATTCCCCAGAACAAAGGACCTATTTGTTCACTCAGGACTTCTTATGTGTCTTTTATAAATCCTTTCCTGTTTACCTTAATTCCTTCTTACAGCTATAATGAATGCAATACACTGGTAATCATTTAGCTAGTGCTATACCCAAAGGAAAATCTCTGCCTATATTCCTTAATCAGTACTATCAGAATTACAGTCTAAGAACTACATTGGACTAATTAGCAAAAGCATCTCATTCATGTTCAATTTATTTTCTGTTGTGATTCTTAAATGCTTTTCAGATATACTGATTTATTGAACACATTTTTCTGCTGCATAAATATGACCTATTCTTTTGCTTGAAAGTCCAAAAAAATTCATGCTGTTGAACTGCAATAATTTACAAGGCAATCACAAGAAGTCTCACAATTTTTATTTATTACCAATAAATTTAAACTAGAAAGATTTGATAGTTTTCAAAAAATTATAGACATAAAAAATATTGAATGAAGAGTGGTCAAATCACATCCTCCAAAGCAAAATGCCTACTGTGGAAGGTGATTCTTATGACTTTTCAGATTAAATAATTTGTAATTTCAATCCACCAAAAACTGGATGTATTTTTTGGGCATGGTCCTATTTTAAGCCAAGCCTTCTATACAGTAAATGAAATCAGAATTCTAAATGTATATAAATTATATCTTTAACAACAAACTTGCACTCTCAAGAAATGATATTATGTTTAATAATATCATATATTGAGAAAAATGTTTGGCAAAATTATGTCCTGTACTAGCTGACTGATATGCTATTTATTAAATATATGCTGCATTTCATTCTTAATTGATCATGTCAAGCATTGGCTTTTCTATATGCAACAGACACTCACTACTGCCATGCCACATACTTTTTAAAAATATATCCATTGATATCCATTGCAGGACAAAAAAAAAATAAAATGTCCTGTTCTCAAAATGTTAAATATATTGCAATTTTCCAAGATTCATTAAAGATGAAAAATGATGGCAAATTCTCAGCTTTAAAACCAATCTAGGTGTAATTTAATGCTCTATTTCAAAATGTTAAATTTTTTGCAGCTTCTCTTTTATGTCATCACAAGTGCTATAATTATTTTTATTACTGTGAACTGTGAAAATAGTACATAGCCTTCTCCCAGTCAAAACCCAGCAATTTTCTACTTCTGGAATTATGACATCCTATTTACATTCTACAATATCCTATTTACATCCTAACACTCCTAAATAATTGCCTGGCTTTTTTTGCCATGATTTTTCTTTGTTTATAACAAGTAACACCAACTTTTGCTTTGTATTTGTAACTGTATTTACACCGCTTTTTACTGCTCTATTCTTCCTGCAATCAACAAATTTTCTGAGTATCAAAGAGGAATTGTTAAAGAACACGTAAGTTCACTTACACATGCAGCACACACTACATAAACATCAAACCACTGCACATGCAGAGTCTGTTAAATTATAGACATCATATATCAAAGAAAATGAAGAAGCAGAGACATTTAATAACTCTGGACATTTGTTTCCACAGAGCTTCAAAACTTCAGTGCTAGACAGACCCACAACATGCCTTGGATAGTTCTGTTACACCTATCACTGAACACTTTATGATTTTCCAATGCTGCTGGAGAGCAATACAAAAACTGCAGTATCAGTCCTGTAAAGGTGCAGCCTGGGAGCTAGGTAAGCTGCTCAAGCTAAAAAAGGAAGCCTGTAGCAGAACAACAACATGAGTTGAGCCTTTTCATGCCCTAGCTGTAGACAGGACACCGTCTCACCATATACCAAGTAAGCCAAAACAGCAGGCAGCAGTCCCCCAGTGGGACAGGTTGAGATGGGACAGCAGAAGAGAACTGATCGAGGGAAGGCTCATTTCAGAAGTCCTGGACAGTCTAATTTTTTTTATAAAGCATTCACTTTATAATCACTATGAGTGTAGTTATAATACTCCTCCTGTTACTTGCAAAGTAATTTTAGGTGACTGATGTCCTCTTTATGAATAATTATTAACTCTCAAAAATGAAAAAAAAAAAATTATAAGGTTGCCATTTTAAAGTTATTTCAATGTCTCAGTTTGCTATTATTTTAGAGGAAAAAAATGCACAGCATTTGATACTTCAAGATGTCATTATGTGATGAAGGCAAACAGGAGTAGCTCTGCCTGAAAGAAAAAAATACAAACCTTTGTCCTCTGCCCAGAACTCTACTGACGGACCAACCCTGCATGTCCACACTGAAATCAATGAGATGTCTGAATCTGACAACTGCCAGTCTGAAGCCTGGTAAAGGCAAATTATACTTCAGCTCTGAGCCCTAAACAAAAAAATGTAAGCCAAAAAATTACCTGCTGAAAACACACCCAACATCATTACACTTTGTCCTTTAAAACCTGAAGTAAAATAAAGGCATTTAGCGTTCCTGATTCCTTCATAAGGCCAAAAAAGAGAGGGAATTACTCAAAATAGTTCCACTGAGTACAAAAGATTATTTATATTGCTTAGAAAACACACCATGAAAATCTGAAGAAAACAATTTTTTTCCCCAAAATATGCCCTCTAATATTGAGATTAAATCACCTACCACCATTTTCTTCTCCATTATTATTGTTTGTCTCAGCCATTTCAGTGCCATCTAACTCAGATTCACATCCTAAATCCAATGTTCCATCAGTAGGGCATGTTGATTCTTCTTTCTACAGTTAAAAAATAAAAATAAAAAATAAAATTAACAAGAAAAAAATCAATCATGATCCTGCAGCATCTCCGAAAATAGATTACTGCAGTGTACTCTCATGCTTACATTTCAGAAAAAGCAAGAATAAAATAAAATATGCCTGTGAGTTACTCTAGAGAGAGCCATAAAAAACAGACTTTCATGAAAAAACTTGCAAACTAAAAGCGAAAAAGCTGTTTTGTGAGGTCATAACATGCACTTTTTAAAACCAAAAAAGTCACATAAAATGCAAGATTCTCCAGTTTTCCTTTTTGTTTTTTTTAACAGAAACAGACTTGTGTGGCTGTTAAAAATCCTAGTTTTCCACTTGAGTGTCTACAACACTGCAGCAAAACAAAAATCCTTTAATGTTTCTTTTCTGCCTTTGCCTGTTTCCTGAATTCAAATAGCTGAAGCAACCTGGAGCTCACAAGCATGGGAGTGATTGTGAATTCCTGGAATTGTGCCAAGAATATCTCCCGATTTAAAGAAAAACAACAGCATTTGTTCTAGTAAATTAGGAAAGACAGCTTCTGAAAACTATTAATTCAATTTCAAATATTCAATTTTTTCAGGATTTTTAGTTAGCAGGAGCTGACAAATTTATATACTTTTATATTTTTATACCCTTACATCAAATACATCTGTCATAAATTACAAAAGATCCTTCGCCCCAGCCTAAAATTTCAGTTGACTACATTTACACTGCCAAGCAGATAACCTCACTTTCTTTTTTCTCATCTCTGCCTCACATTATTCTACTTCTATTGTGAAACTCCTTTAAGTTTGATCATGTACAACGAGAAAAAATTTCCACCCACAATAAACATCATGTTCATACCAAAATGAAAAAATTAAAAAGGAATATAAATAGAATATAGGCAAAATTCTATCACTATAATTATATTCTTCTCAAAAGCAATGATGCAACCTTTGAATTAAAAGCTGATTTATATTAGACTTGCAAATAATTTTTCACTATTCAAAAATCAAACATCAATACAATTACTTAATTAGAAAGTCAGTGATCCTCTTGAGCTCACTAGTCCTAAAACAAAGGCCTTACTGTGAGCAACTCAGTAAAGCAGCATTTTAACTAAGCTACGTGTTTTTTATACCATGTGCCAAATTCGAGAACACGTATATGCTTTCTAGGATAAAACATTCAATGTTTACTTTCATTATAAATCCTTTTAAAAGACATCTGAAAGCAGTTAGAAGGACTATCAGGTCATTTCCTTGCCAAAGAATCTAATCTGTTTACCTTTATATCTATTGAGACATTCATAAAATGGATTAATAGCTCTATGTACAATCCATATACAAAATTTAAACTTACTTTGAGAGCATAGAGTCCTGATTTCCCAGGGATTTTGAAGAATGTTCCATCACCTACACGAGTGTTAGTATGAAGCATTGCATTCAGGCAAGCTAATGGAGAGGTTCCACTGAAAAATAAAATTGTGCAGTCTAAGATTGAGTGCCTCTTGTAAAACTATTCCCTCGTTCTATTTTTTTTAAAAACTCATGCTTGCCTGGTTTTTTTTTGTCCCCCCCCCCCGCCTTTTTTTTAATTCTCTCAACCCTGAAAACATCTACATTACAATAACAGGCCAGTTTCAAACTTAATCATATGCATCTGTCCCCTAGGCTTGAGGCAAAAAGTCTGTGAATTATAATTACGTTTTTCTTCATACAGAAACCAGCTCCACATTCTGAAAGAACCAAAGTCCAAATATTTATGTGAAATTACTTCATAAATAACACCATGAAGCCTCATTTTTAAAATGTTACAGACAATGTGGCTGCTGCACATCAATGATCAAAACAGTACCAAGTTCAAGGGCAGCTGCATCCCATAGGATGAAAGGCAACAAAAGAATAATAAAGAGCCCAGAAAGAACACATTTAAAATTAAAAGTGATATATAGTAAAGCCTTCTTCTGGCTCAACATGGTCAGCATGCATGATTATATACAAATATAAGGACATTTGTGCCTTTTATGAAACATAATCTTTTCTAATTAGAATTGTTTTAGAGATTATGAGACTGACATCCTCAAGGTAATAATTTTAATACCACTGTGGAATGTATGTTAAAGGACTATTTAAAAAGAAACACAACACATTTAGAAAAAAAATGAGCATTTGGACAGGGATATCTTTGTACTATATACATGTTTACATCAGAAAAAGAAAGCAAATATTCCTACCCTAGCTAGATGCATACTATTCTGAAAAGTTGATCTAAAAGATGCTGGGGAAGAAGGCAGTCATAAATTATTTTATTTTAATTTAAAAATTCAAGTACAAGATCTGTAGATGTACTATCACATCTTTATCCCCATTTGCTGGCTACTGTACACGGTGTACTCAGGGACTGAGCCTGAAACTGTGCTTCTTCCCTGGGGTCCCCAGCCTGCACGCACACTTATCTTCAGCCACGTAAATATATTCCACTTGGTTAAGTGGAACAATGCCTCTGCATTAAATTAAGTGTGTTGCAAAGTATTTCAGGATTAATTATATACTCAACTATAAACCAGGAGCAGGGGCTTCGAAGTTCATCAGAAATTATTCTTCCTTAGTCTGTGGTATTATAACACAACATCCAATCTTGGTTGAAAATTGCAAGTCTGATTTTTTTTAATACATGAAACTGGATTGAAATTGTTGTATTTCATATGGTTATGCTTTCTGTTGATTTCCATGGCTCTGTTACAACAAAATTCATCCTTACTGTACATATATCATTATTTTAATGGCAAGATCGATAGTGTGGTAATTGCTCTTCCGGTAAAAATTAAACTATAAAGTGCCCTCAGGCCAGGAAGTCCTGTCTATTATAATTTATTTACTGCAGGTCACCTAATGTATCAAATTACTACATCTAAAATAAAAAATTGCAGGTAAAAATGCTGCTTTTTGATAAACACATCAGATATGCAATAGATATTTATTTTATGGCTATTCTAAACATGATCATCACGCAATATGAAAATTCTGACAAGTTTCTGTGGTTTCTTTGGCTTCCCTGCAAATAAAACTAGCGGCACATTTGGTTTTGATATAATACTTTAACAAAATACAAACCAAAATATGTTGGAAATAAAATGATACTGCTAGCAGTGGGACAGAAGACATTAGGAGAGTTCATTGAGTTTAACGATTACTTAAACACTTTTGTAATATGTAGGACACTTCTCTTTACACATTTTCCTTACTGTATTAATGCTTGACAAGCAATGAGACAAAGCATTTAATACAGCAGTTACGGTTGTGTAATTTCTTCCATATGTTAACATACATAACGTGAAGCAATTTCAACTCTCTCCGACTTGGATCTTTTTAGTGAAACATTATCACCGATTAAGGCTTTCTCTGCAAGACAGAAAGAACTTGCTGACTCTGCAGCAGAAGAAAAACTTGGTATGTCAACAAGAAGCAAAACTGTGTGTGCATGTATGCACGATTTGTATTCTCCTCCTATTCTGATGGATATACGCTGGACTCCACACTTATTTTTAGATATCATTAACCAATTGAAACGATACAGGATGAATGAGCCCAAAATAGAGGATTTGGCAACATCTTATGATCACTACTGTGCTCACAGCAGATATCTTAATCTTCAAAGTCTAGACAACTGGCAAGTGGACAACAGAAACTACTCTCTGACTTAGAAAGAAACCCGTATCAGCTACTGAGCCAACAAGCACTTTAACTACTGCTATGCTTGTTTCTTACAGGTATCTGCAGCTCCTAATGGCATGCAGTCAAAGGGCCACATCCACCCTTCTTGAAAACTGGACTTGGGTATGTCCATAAGGAGCGCAAAACCAACCACACAGAACACACTTAAGATGCAAATAAAAATAATATGGGAACATTGAGGGGTGGGATTTATTTTGAGCTAACAGATCAAACTGAAGTTCCACGGTGTCCTTTGTCAGCTGTGCTTTGACCCATGTCAACCAATTACTTGCCTATTCTTCTATCAGCACTGGCATCCGTAAAACACTGTATTAAAAATCCCAATTGTTACACACAACTGATGTTGGAAATGCTTGCAACACATGCTATCACAACACATGGGACTGTGGTTCAAAAAGCCAGCAATCATAGATCCCATGATGCAGACTGATGTCTGAATCATAGAGCATTTTCTGAGGGATCTGTACTACTTATTGCATGCTTTCTAAATTCTCCTACAGCCTGAGGACATGTTCCTTCTGCTCAGAGCTCCTGGCATGTATTAATACAGCAGTCAAGGCATGAGTATCTCTGAATATCAAAAATGGCACAGCTTGACCCCAGTTCCTAAAACACTCCAAATCAGTTCAACTTTGATTCAGTTAAATGATGTTGGATACAATAATATTCAACTTTGTAACTTGATATCTGTGAATTTTTAGAGCCATAATATATTTTAAATTGATATGCTGCAAGTTTTATTGCCATAGTCTGCACACAAGAAATATGTTTACCATTTACAGTCTTGAGATGCAGAACTTTCATACTATTTATCATCATTTGGGTGAGACTGTTTTAAACCACTGCAGTATTCTAGAAGCCATTTATATATAGAAGTTACAATCTGCAGCACTATGTCTTTAAGATTGGTATTTTTCAGCTTGTATGTTCATTTTATATACCTATACATCTATACACATATACAAGCACTATTGCCCCACACACACTTGAAAAACAGTTAAAAAGATGAAAAGTTACTTACTTTCTGTAAAAGTGATGTTATGATGTTACAAAAACCAGCAACATAGGAAAGAAAAGAAAACAAAACACTCATTAACCTTCCAATAAAAAGGTTGCTAATACAACTTCATCATTCATAAGACATCAGGTATTTCAATGTTTCATAAATTCTCTCTCCCAAAATCACTATATACTGGTAGTACTTCAAAATATCTGCATATTATCAAACAAAAGTTTGCACCCCCAACTCCCCCAGTCAAAATTATCTCCAACATTTTGTGATTCTGGGCTCCCTCTACTGGTCACACAGCCAGTGTTACCTAAATTGAAATCCCAGACTTTTCACACACCAATCTCTACTAAAACATGTAGGGGAAGTACAGATTTCCGGTACTTCCTCCTCTGCCACCCTCCCCAAAACCCTATTAAAAATTTGTAAAAACACCAGTAAAAACGTGACTTATTTTTATATTGGAAACTTCTCAAACACATGGTTCTGTCAGAAAAACCCTGAAAACTTCTGTGGTTATTCATATAATTCTAATGGACTTTGCTAGACTGCTTGCCAAGAGACAAAAATTATGATCTTGGCAAAAAAAAGATGTCTTAAATATGGAAAATAAATTGACTAAAGCTGCATTGTCCAGGCAATACAGTGTCTCAGACTGAAAGTTCCCTGACACTTTGCAGACAAGGCACCTTGGGTCCTGCAGCAGCAGCATTTCAGCCTCTCAGCCCCACTGTACATGGTGCAACCCCCTCCTCTGCCTGACATATCCCCAGATCTAATGGTGACTGCTGTAAGAGGAGCATCTTGGTGTCATAAATTTGTTCAGCATTTATTTGTTTGAATCATCTGCTCTTTTTATACACATCCATAAATAGTCACATGGGAGCAACAATTTTTACTCACTGCTAGAAATGAAGTAAAACCAAAAGGCTTAAGAACTAATTTCTAGGCATGACTTGAAGTCACACAGAATACAATATGTTCATAATGCATGTAAGTTACATCAATTTTAGAGAGACAACAGATAAAGGAAATAAAACTGATCAGGAAAGGCCACAGAAAACCCACTTGTGTGGTACAGTAAATGGAAAAGTAAAAGAAAGCATAATTGTAATTTTCCAGAAATATGTAAAAAGCTGTTGAAGTCAATGGAGATGAATGTTCTTCATGGCCACTGTGGGAAGAAAAAGAAAGTTCATGGATAGCCAGAAGTGTGAATGTAGCTGCTCATGTTTTAATCAACACCAAAACAGAGCAGGGGAGTTTGTAAAATGACCTTCATCAGATCATCCAAACACCAGTCCCGGATGATGCATAGACTGAAACCTGTCCCAGTGTTTGTGTTGAATGATCTCTTGACCACCCATCCAGCACTGTAACCTGCTATACCTCTTCAATAAATCTACATTTTGGTTAAGGTTGAGGTTAATCATGTGCCCTAAGTATACTTGGTCCAACACATTCAGCAGCTAGAAATGCTGGAGGATTGACTCAATGTCTAGACCTGCATTGTTTGCTGAAGTGTCCCACACAGCACTGCATGCCTGGTGTGATGAGGCCCTTGGATTCCTCCTAAAAGCTCTCCCACAATCTTCAAGGAGCCATGTTCCCACAGTCCTGCTCTCAAGTGTCAGCAAAATGTCCCACCCTGCCTCCCAAGGCTGCAGCCGTGACCTGTGTCAGGAGTGACACAGAAACCCACCAGGAACCTAAGCAGCTATACCAAAAAGAGATGACAGCTGTGCTATTCAAGGTGACAGGCCAAGTGCTGCTGACCAGTCCAGAGCTGTTCTCCTCCCACAGCCAGGCCTGATGGAGCTGGCAGGGCTGCAGCAGCAGTCAGTGCTGGGGCCAAGGCACATTCACCAGCCTGGGCTCAGGGGGAACAACCAGGAGATGTCCAATGAATTGAAGACTGAATAAAAGACCCAGATATTTTAACATACTCAAATGGCACAGGATCATTCCCTTGGCACAGAGGGAAGCAGAAAGCACAGGTAAACAGTGGAAAACAAAGCTGTTGGTGAGTTTTTGGCAAGATTTCCTGCCAAGCATCTACAACTTTCTCATCAATAAACACATCAAGTTAGTCTAAATAAACCAACCAGTTGTCCCTGGCTGGACATCACTTGCCCACCAAAGCTGCTTTATCACTCCCCTTCTCAACTGGGCTGTGGAGAGAAAATATAAGGAAAGGCTCACGAGGTAAGGACAGGGAAAGATCACTCCGGGCAAATAATCACCCCGGGCAAAATGGACTTGACTTGGGGGAATAAGCATCAAGTTTATTACCAATCAAATCAAAGTATAAAAATGAGAAATAAAACCAAACCTTAAGACACCTTCCTCCCCTCCTCCCTTCCCTCCTTCCTGGGCTTAATTTCACTCATGTTTTTCTCTACCTCCTCCCCAGCAGCACAGGGGAACGGGAGTTGCGGTCAGTTCATGACACATTGTCTCTGCTGCTCATCCCTTTAGGGTGGGGACCCCTCACACTCTCCCCCTGCCCTGGGGTGGGTCCCTTCCGCAGGGGGCAGTCCTTCAGGACCATGTTCTTCACCACAGGCGGCAGTGCAATCTCTGCTCCAGCATGGGGAGCACCTCCTCTCCCTCCTTCTTCACTGCCCCTGGTGCCTGCACAGTTGTGCCTCTCACATATTCTCCCTCCTGCCTGCAGCTGTAGCTGCTGCTGTGCAGGGTTCTCCCCCCTCCTTAGCTCTGTGAGCCCAGAGGCAGCACCATCACGGCTGATGGGCTTGGCCTGGGGCAGCAGGGGGTTGGTTCTGGAGCCAGCTGGCGTTTACTCCATGGGACATGAGGGAAGCTTCTCATAGGAGACGCCCCTGTGGCCCCCCACTATCAAAACCTGGCCTTGAAAACCCAAAAGACACAGCAAGACTGCCAGCAGTATATTTGCTTTCTCAGCCACTGTTATATAGAGACCATGTATTCCGGGTACAACTGCACTCAGCCATCCTTATTTCAGTAGCAAAATTGTAAAACCAAACATGATAATCCAAACTAAAGCAATTTAAATTCCCAAAAAGAAAATTTGATTTGAACAATCAATTAAAATCTTGCTTTTGATTTTTTCCATTTATTTTCCCACTGCAAGGCTAATTTGTTCATTGCTTGAAATAATTAAAATACCCCAATCAGACAATAAATAGAGCTTTAATGTAATCTCACTTTTTATTTATTCAGAGACTACAAATGCATTCATCAATTATCTAATTTATTGTACAGAAATTAATCCATGTCGTATTTTTCAATGTTAAAATAGCAATGACACCGTATTTACTAAATCTTTACAAGTGTACTTATTTCTGTCAAATAATTTCTGGAAAGAACCTCAATTTGATTAAGAGATTGAATTTTAAATGCTGAATGAAAATACACTGGATGTGCAGGATATAAAAGGAAAAAAGGAGAGACTTTCCAAAATATCACATATCCAACATGATTTATTAAACAATAAAACCATCTCTTAATATGTGGGTAGTAGGTAGCTAGGGAACCATCTACTATTCTTATATATACAGTCTAGTGAAACTCTAGAGCTGGAAGATCTCAGCCTCTCACATAAAGTTCTTATTTCATAAATTGGAGCAATAAAAAAAGCATTTTTCTTTTTGAGCTTCCAATTGGCTTTTTAATTTTAAAGGGACTACTAATGAGAACTACAGAGAATACTCAATATGAACAGCTGACAAGACTGTCAAAACTATTTATGTTCTGAAGTCTTAACCATTTAAATAATAAAGTCATAATAAATAAAGTCTTAAGCCTTAAGTTATTTGCTTAAGTTTTATAGGAACTGAAGTACATACAGGTTGAATACTATTTATATAGTCTGAATAAATCATACTTCAGGTTTACTCCTAAAATAAGCTCTCCCACTTGAATATTTAAATGTATTTTAAAGGATTAAAAGACAATTCTTAAAATAAATATGTTTTTTAAAGTTTATTTTCAATCATTTTTGTCCACATTAACCAGAATTAACACCAGTTTTGTTCTCATTTGGGCAGCACCCTGAAGAAAATTTTTACATCTCTGGTCCTACTTATGCTTCACACATGGTACCTGACTTTCAGCCTTCCAGTATCACCAACAGGGCTGCTATTCTTGGGCAGAGCAAATAAGCCAGGCTATCAGGCAACAAGACAAAGTAGTATAGCTCATTTGTCTATAGGCTCACAGAATGCAAATAACTACCGCAGGATGCTAGAGAAAAAGACTTATTGTTTTTACTACTGACATTCTTCATCCTCAACTGTCATAGAGATTTCTTGTTTTTCTAAATCAGTTGGAGATAGAGGCATGATTATTGATAGTATGATGGAAAAAAGCAAGGACCAGTACAGATGTACCATATCTGTCATAGATACCCAACGTGTCTCACAAACAGCACTTACCTATCAGTCTTCACTGAAGGTAACCAAAGTCCTGAACCCCAAATATCTAAACCAGAAGAATTGAGCAATGAACTTGAACCCTACCCTTTGCAGCCTTGAGGGAGTTACAAGCAGCTGGAATCACAGTTGACTAAAGTGATACATCACCAAGAAACTAAACCTTATCAATATCCTTCAAATACAAAATGATCTGGAGCAATAATGTATAAAAACTCAATCTGGATCCTAAATTCAAGCTAGGTATTAAGAAAAGGTATTCTTTTTGCATTCTCAGCAGGAATTCTCACTTACAGTCTCACCTAAATCTAGTTTCACATTTTGAATGAGCCCAAACTTTAATCAGGGAAGGAGTCAGAAGTGAAGCTGCTTTCATAGAACAGTTTCCTCACTCTATTACCAAAGTGCCTTTGAACCATTAAACAATACTGGCTCACCTTGGAAGAAAAACGTACAAATACTATTCAAGACTTCTATGAAGAATATACATAATAAACAAATACTGGAGCTTATGCCACTACCTTTAGGACCTAGTTCTACTAATCCCAGGATCCTCTTGCAAGAAGCAATCTCCCTCTGGACTTTTTGTACATCTAGATACAGTCATTGTGTGCAGTGATTACACAGCATTAACACATATGTAATAAAGCACAAATGTAATAAACATCTAGACATACATCATCATGTCAAAACTAAGGTGGACAAGTGAATGAAACTGCTGGCTGAAGGCAAACAGGACAGAAAGACAGGGCATGCTGGTAAGAAAATGTGGCTTTTTTCCTTAAGAATTTGCCAGACTGGGTGCATTCACCCACAATCAGTTGCAAGTGACTAACTGACCACAAAGTCAAAGATGTTTCTTGGAAAGCAAAGCTCTCATACATGGCTACACATACGTTTTAATTCTAATTCCCTCTAAGTAGCTAAGAGTTTGACTCACTTTTGAAAATGATGCCATAGTCTTAGGCATTTTTTCAGCTTTTAGCTGTATTGCAGCACTGTCATGTATCTGATGTTTCTTTTTTTCCTCGGGGTAAAGATTACTGAAAACACATCTGATCCTGCCCTCTGCCCTGTGCAATGGCCTTTCATAGACATTTCAATCAGGTTTGGCATTTCCACCCTTACCTTTTGAGTGCTCTGTGGTCTGAGGCCAAGGTAGATAAAGTTCTATACTGTATAACACTGGTAATGAATCTTTTTGCTATCTAGAGCAAAATCTATTTTATCTCATGGTGCTGGCAGCCTGAGAAAACTTCTGATGGTGTCAAATCTGGTGACAATAGCCACAGTAATGTTTCAGAGCAAAACAGAAAATGGAGTTCATCCGTGCTGAAAGTGGAGCTTTATTACCTCTCTTCTAAAACAATAAAATGAAAAGCCCCATGAACTAAAGTTCACTGCAAATCTCAGTACTCCTTAAGCCAGCCAGGCTTTTTCCCCCTTTTTTTTAAACCAATATCTGTCACATGAAAAATTTTATTTATAAAAGTTCCAGAACCTGTGTAAAATTTAAGGGTTCCTGAACAGAATTTTATGGAGCTACTGTTATGTATTTTCCCCAAAAAATATTTGTAATGTATCTGAAAACAAGATGCTCTCAGTGTAACAGGTGAATTTGAGAAGAGAAAATAAAAAGCACACAAACCTATCATACCAATGCCACATTATATACTATGGACTGAAAAATATTAACAATTTTCCTGAAATTCAAGTACCCATAGCTATTAGTTTTGCTGATTACCCTTTGCCAGCCATGCCTCTGAGTAGATCTCCTTGAATAACTTTGAATTTTCCATAAAGTATGTTTGAAACACCATGACACCTCTTTAAATGATATTCACATATGGCAACAAGCATTCCTCAACCAGAAAGGAAATGAGAATACAAGTTTTATAGAGAAATGTTTACACTTCTCCGTGCTCCCTAACACCTGGGAAAACCCCAGGTTTTTCTTCTTTGTGAAGAAAAACCTCAAAGAAAGGATATATGTAAATGCATCCCTGAACTTTGAATCCTTACTATTTCATTAAATGTAGTACAAATAATACAAGAAAAAATGCAATGCTAACAAAAAAGAGCGCTTTGAACATGTTGTTGAAAGACACAGGCAAATATTAAAGAGTACCTCTTGAAATCATCCTGAAAGAAAAGGGTTTCAGAAAGAAAATCGTCCCAAAAGAACAAGAAATCAGCATGTGTCAGAGAGAGTCATGACAGCCAGGGTGTCCCCTGGACTGAAAACACCCTCTTCATTCAACACCACTTAAAAATATTTTTTTTTTTGTATGTAACAAATTCTTATGCTGTCTAAATAACACAGTTCTCTCTGACAGCTACTTCCTATCCAAGAATGTACTTTTTTGTCCTTTTCTCTTTTAATAAAATATTTCCTTTTAATACTTTTAACTGATTTCATTGAAATGCAGTAGTACATTTTTCACTTTCTGCTCCAATATCAATAATCACCATGAAGGACAAAACTATAAATAAAGGAAAAAAATGAATTCCTACCACATTAAAGGAATTCTGGAGTAGAGGTTAAAAAATGGCTTTCATAAGAAACCATGGTTTTTATATATATGATGTCTTATTTTAGTATCAAATTTCACAGACCCTTGTGGGCTTTAAATACATATGCTTAGAAAAATGAAGTAATGACTGTGCTACAGTCAAAAATGTACTAAACCCAAGAAAAACATTGCCACAAAATGTGCAATGTATAAAATGAAAAAAAAAACACCCCACCCTTCCAAATATTCTTGGCTTCAAGGTGGGTGAAGCTTAGAAGCTTACTCCTCAAGGAAAAAAAAAATTGTTAAGGTGGAAAGTAAAGTGACTATACTGAACAAGACATAGTCAATAATCACTGAATGCCTTTTGGCCTCTAAAACTTAATCACACCACACAAGGGATCTGTATGAAATTACCCCAAATTCTCTAGTTTAATTTGGCTTTCTAATTGGCCAGTCTGCATAACTTTCCCTTTAGTGTTTTAACTTAGTGTTTAAAATATCTTATGTGTGTGTGTGTGTGTGTGTGTGTGTGTGTGTGTGTGTGTGTATGTGTTGTTGATACACAATAACATTAGTCAAATGCAAAATAAAAAATACATCACAACCCACCCCACCCACCTCTCCTCCTTAAAAAAAAAAAAAAAAGTTACAGCTATTTTTAAGAACATTCATCTCCACCAAGTTTCATGGCCTCATATAATTTACACTGCTAGGAACTTCCAAAAGTTTTCTAGTCCAAAAGTTATCTGGTCCAACCTTCTACTCAAAGCAGGACCACTTGGATCTCAGCCTTGTCCACTCAAGTTTTGTGCAATCTCCCGGAATGGAGACTTCACAGCCTCCCTGGACCACCTTCCTCCTGTGCTTAACTGCTCTAACTAGGGAAGCATTTTTCTTAGTATCAAATCAGAATGTTTCATGTTCCAATTTGTATCGGCTGCCTCTCATTCTTTGCTTCTCATGCTATCACTGTGCAACCTCCAAGAAAAGCCTGGGTCTGTGTTCCCCACAGAAGAAGAGGGAAGATGACAAGGAAAAAGACCTTGCCATCACTTAGCAGTGGAGGGCCACAGGATCCCCCTGAGCCTTCTCTTCTGCTCTATGAACAAGCCCAGCTCTCAGCCTCTCCTCATTTCCCATATGCTCCAGCCTCCAGCCATCTTGGTGAACCTTCACTGGACTCTGCTGTATCAATCTCTTTCCTGGTATAGCAGGCCCAAAACTGGACATGGTTCTCCAAATGCAGTCTCACACGTGCTGAACAGAGGAGAAGGATCAGTTCACTTGGCCTGCTGGCCACAGTCCTGCTAACACAGCCCAACATGGGCCTGCCCTCCTCTGCTGCAAGGGCACATTGAAGGACAAATAGCTGCCTTGTTAACCACCAGGACTCCCAGGTAATTTTCTGCAATGCTGATTCCTGCCATGTTAGCCCCTCAGCCTATACCACCACAGATGACTGTGTTCCAGGTGAAGTTTGCTCTTGCCTGTGTTGAATTTCACAAGCTCCTGTTAGCACAGTTCTCTGCTGTGTAGATCCCTCTGAACAACAGCCCACTCTGCAATGTACCAACTGCTTCCTCTAAACCTGCTTAGTGTGCACTGTCCCATATTCTAGGTGTTTAACAGCCACATTACCAGTAACAGCCTCAGTATCAATGTGTGAGCAACACCATTTAATAACTGGTCACCAACTGGAGTTAGCACCTTTGATCAAAACACTTTGGGGCGTGAAGTCAGAGCAAATGTCCATCTACCTTACGGTTCACTTTTTGAGCTCCTATGTCATTGATCTGCTGTGAAGATACTATGGAAAATAATGCCAAGTGTCTTGCTGAAGTCAAGGTAAAAGATATCCACTGCTATCATCTCATGCACAGAACCAGTCATCTGGACATAGAAGGTGAAGTGGCTGGCCAGGCATGATTTGCCTCTTCTCACTCAGACTGGCTTTCTGCCACACTAGCTGGATTTTTTTGTGCATTATAATGAGCCATTGTCATTCACCCAGGGAGATAAAACAGCCTTCCTGGACCCTTTTGTCCATAGCTTGACCAGGGCGGTCACCAACCTTCATACACTCAACCAGACCTTCACATGTAACAAGCCAAGAAGCACATCGCCTGCATCAAGAAATTGTCTTTCAGGAATGTCCTGGCTTGCTTGCATTCCCCACAACTACTATGGTCTGCAATAAGTGCAAGGCACCCAGCAGTTACTTCAAGGCCTCATCTACTTCTTGGCCAGATGGTCAGCAGCAGATGTTTACCCCAGCACTACTCATGTTGTTCTGCCTCAGACTCAGTACTCATTCCAGGGCAAAGCACTGTGCACACCCACCCTCCTTTGCATGCACTGCCCCTCTTTGTCAGCCTGCATCCCTCCATCTATGCACAGTAGCATCCATTTTGTGCATTATCCCTGAGGTGCTCTGAAATTGTGCAGAGACTGCATAAAGCAAGTGCAACATTTTTCCAATTATGTTTTTCCCTAGATACTTCCATGATGCTCCCCATGCCTTTATTTCTCTTCAAATTCCAGCAACCTTCACATTAAGTAGCTACTTCAAGGCCCTCCAGAAAAGAAGACTGAGACTGTCAGCAAAGATGCCTTTACCATACTCCATGTTTTGAATCCTGCCCCTATTCAGTAGTCCTTATTCCTCAAAGAGGGTGCTACGGCTTTGCCTGTAACACCAGTCATGCAGCCAGACTTGGACTTGATGGATGTGTCCTCTGTCACCTGAGAATTTCCACCTCATTTATAGGACTAAGAAAAACACCACCTGAGCATTTGTGCTCTTCACCCTTGTCACTAGAGCCGTGCAGTCACTTTTAACAGGTTTGGGCTCGCCTCAGTAGTATCATGGAAACCACGTGGATGAACACCAAGGGTTCATCCATGGATTGTCTGAGGGTTGGACAACCCTCAGAGATGTCAATCTGCACCATATGTAATTCAAGTATCCAACAAGAAGTAAACCTCCAGCTACAGCAAGAACACCAGGTTGCAAGATGGGTGACTGTCTTGATATGATCTCAAATAATTATCACCCTCATTTTCCTATTCATGTACACACCATGGCTGAGCCTCAGTTGGCTCTGGCTGTCTCCTCTGACGATCCAACTGACCTCCCTCCAGTGCACTACACCTATCCTTCTCTGTGGGCAGAGAAGCTTTCTTCTATTACCAGAAATCCTAAGTTTCCATGTTGCCCATCTTAGGAGTCTCTATCCACAGTGAGCTTACAACTACCACACAGGTAGTCCACAACCAGTAAGCAGCCAAAAAAAGCTGTCAGAACTGACAGAGCCAAATGCCTCCATAAGCTGTCCCCTGACATGCTGAAGTGTACCACCAAAGTTCCCAGAAACTCCCAGGAGCTCCCAGAAGATTTTGCCTGAAGTTTGCTCAAGAAGCCTGGAAACTGCTGCAACTGCTCATTCTCTGATTAGCTGCCTCTGCTGGAGATCTGCAACAAAGTGAAAAAATACACTGCAAAAGAACAACAGGACTTCTGAGCTGCTGCACCACCCACAGAAGAAGCCCGTGCAGCATCTGACAGTGGCTTCATTAACTCTGTTGCACAATGAAAAAGTGAAAAAAAAGGAAGAAGAAAGTGGTGCCAGAAAACCACTGTGAGCCAGGCCTAGATCAGAAGACCGAGTAGGATTTCTACTTTATCATGCTATACCAGGACCATAATCCAGATGCAAGTCACAGCTTCCAGCCAAACTTCTCCCCTGACTGATTAGAAGAATTTCCAGCCCTTCTTATCATCCACAGCAGGAATTTCTGTTACCACAGCTGTAATGGTTACAAGACACCACCCTGCAGTTATGCCAGCAATAGTGCATTTCTGTACCTTTTTGTAGGGCTGCTTTCACCAGCAAGATTTACACCAGGATGAATACTGGACTCATGTCTCTTTCTATCAGCTCTGTCACTCAAAATAGCAGCTTGAGTGGCTACCCTCTACGGCAGACCACATGTTTCAGTATCCATGACATGTTCTCCCCTCACACCCCTTTTTTCTTTATTTAAAACTTGATTATTTCCCCAAACAGCCATATGAATGCTTGTGCCAGCATCCAGGGAGGTGGGCAGCCCAGAACAGGAAAAGCAGCTTGGAGAGAAGAGGATTATTCTTTCAGCTACAATATTGGTTTACAGTAACTGGAGAAGGATGGCCTCAGACTGACACAACTGGTTCCCATTTCAGACCCGGTGGAGCAAGGCCTGTATTTCACCTTTTGTCAGCGAAGGCACCGCGCTCCCTGCAGCCGCTCCCGGACCCAGTGCCAGATGCAGCTGGCTCGCCTCAGCCCTAACCCCTTGGGCTGCTGCACTGGCGCCAGAGGAGGCAGAGGAGGGGAGCTGGGTACCACCCTGCTGAGGGAGAGCACGATCACCGAGCCTGGTGGAGCCCCGCACGCCCACGTGCTCCTGCGCCGGAGCCTTTGTCATGTTCTTGGCTCTCTCGCGCGATTTCAGTGCAATTTCCCAGTTGCTGCCACTAAAACCAATTGCAACTAAATTTATAAAACTCCAAGATGGGTCTATGAACATACATCTCCTTCTACCTTCCCCCAGTAATGAAAACAAAACACAAAAGGCAAAGCACAACATGCTGTTAAGACATATCCAAATTAAATTTGAAAAGGCATGTAATGTATGTCAGTGAAAACGCTGAAATTATGGCAAGATTTAACCACTTAAGGAAATAATAAAAGAGGACTGCCAAGCAAAGTACTATATAAAGAACTTTACTAAGTACTGCACAGTTTAAAACTATTCTTTTTATTTTATAAGAATTACGGATTTATTTTTTCATATCAGAAATCTTTAAATCTTTAATATGTTACTGAATGTTGAGCTGTAATATGACATTACTTTATTAAACAATATTTCTTCCTGATAGAAACAACAGCATGGAAGTAAATTGCAATGCTGAACTTAAACATATTTTTTTCTTTTTTACTATCAAAAATCCTACTCAGTTATCCCAATTAAACTGGCTCAGTAACTTGAACTCTTCTGGAAAACCAATGTATGCCAACATGCTGTCGTGCCAGAGTTTACTAGGCCACTTCAGCCACACCACCCACCCACCCAAAGTAATCAGTCCAAATCAGTAAGAGAGTTCTTAATGCTTATTAGAATTTCTTTGGAAATTTTTACCTGGAAAATATCTATTCACTGAATGGCAATGCTGAAATCAAAGTTGAGTTATTTTAATATAGGGATTTTACCACTTTTAACTGATGGAAAATAATTTCCAGGGTCTTGGTTACCACATATGAGCTTTTTCTGTCAGTTAAAAATTTTAACTTTTCTGCTAAAAGCATTCAGCTACAGATTCCTCAGCCCCAGTGAACTTGCTCGGACTTGATTCCTTTTCATTATTTTTTGCTTTTATTTTCTTTCCTGTCTGCTTTTCTTCAGTTCTTTCCCTTATATTTCTTTTTATTCTCAATCTTTTATTTTTCTTCCTCTCTTTTTTCTCTCTTTTCTCTCTCCCACTGTACATTTTTCTTTCCCCTTTAATTTCTCTTTTCTTTCCTTTTTATCTTTTCTCCCTCCCTTCTTCTATGTTCTGTTCTTTCTTTTCCACTTGCTTATTTTTCATTGCTTTCTATTTTGTTTTCCTGTATTTATTTTCTTTCCTTTTCTTTCTTTCTTCCTTTTCTTTTCTCTTTTTATTTGTCCCTCTTCTCTTCTTGCTTTCTTATTTTCTCTTTTCTCAGTTTTATTTTTGCTGCATTTTCACTTTTCTCTTCCTTCTCTTTTTTTTCCTTCTAGCTTTATTCCTCTCATTTCTCTTCTCTTTACCTTATTTGTTCCTCTCTTTTTCTCCCTTGCTTTTCATTTCTTTCCTCCTGTGGTGGGTTTGCTTTGGCCAGCAGCCAAATGCCCACCCAGCCTTTCCCTCCCTCCCCAACAGGAAACAGGGAGAAGAGGGGATGAAAAACCTGTGGGTTGAGATAAAGACATGGAGATTGCTTACAAGTTACAGTAAGAGACAAAGCAGAGTCGACTTGATGAAAATATATTTATTGCCATTAAAAAAAGATTTTGGTAGAGAGAAATAAAGACCAAAAGAATTTCAAACAACAGCTTTATCCTTACAGAGTCATCCTTCCTCCTTCCTTCTCAATTTCCCAACCTTTCCCACTCTGAATTGCACTCAGGGGGTTACACTCAGTCCACAACTGCTCCTCTCTGCCACTGCCTCCTCCTCAGTTTTTGTCTGCTCCAGCCTGGATGCTCTGTGGGCAACACCTCCTTCAGGAAATAGCCAAATGTCCCAGTGTTGTCTCCTCCACTGGCTGCAGAGCAGATATTTTCTCCAGGGTGGCCCTCCACAGCCTTCAAGGGATCCTCTGCTCTGGTGCCCAGAGCACCCCCTTCCTTCCTTCTTCTCTGGCCTTGGTTCTACACTTTATTTTTTACCCTTCTCTTCTGCCTGAGTGCTGATTTTGCCTTTTCTTAAATATGATACCCCAGAGGCACCATTATCTCAGCCATGAGGCCGTGTCTGGCCCTACAACCCCACACTGCCAGAGCATTGTCATAACCACCTCTTCATTCTGTCTTGTCTTCTTCTTTTATTTCCCTTTCCTCTCTCCTTGATCCTTCTACTTTCCCATCTTCTGTCTTTGCTTCCTATATCTTCTCTCTTCCTTATTCTTCTCCCAGTGTCTTCTCTCTTTCTCTCCTGTCCTCCCCACCTTCATCCTATGACTTCCTGTCCTGATAAAAGAATCGTCTTTCTTTTAAAGCAGAAATATAAAATAATGCTAAATCTTTTGTTATGAAGCAAGAAAAATTGAAATCCCTAAATTTAATTTTAGTTTTGTCCATTTCTATTCAAAGCCAAAGAAAGTGCACCACATCTTGTGCCTTCTTATTCACTAAAGTTCAGGAAAATCTCCACAGTTTCTTTTTTTCCCCTCTCTCCAATTTTCAATCAGGACATAACTTCTAAGTGAAGGAGTTCAGAATTTTGAAACTAAGTGTCAAATTCTGGCACAATTACGCAGAAAGCATATGTTTATTTTTAACATCCAAAACATTGCAACCAACCCAAAAAGAGAAAGCTAGGACTTAAACAAACAACCTACTTCTACACCTTCAATTCACATTCAATTGAAAAAAGAATAAATTCTAAAGTCTGTCATATCATGTGAGAGAATAAATTAATAAAAAGAATCATTCCTTCCTTACAGAAGATTTTTCTCATTACTCTTGTACTTGAAGAGTCAAGCAGAACTTGGGAATGTTGTCCATCACCAAAACAGGCAGAAAAATCAAACTGACACAAAGAATAAGGAAGCTGGGAGTAATCATGAATAAAATTAAATCTGAAGCAAATTCCTGTTTTCTAGTAATACTTGTACTGTTTCTAGTAATACTTGTTCCTAGAAAAATAAGCAAGACCATACTTTCACCCTAAATATTAAAATAAATGTAACTACAACAACTTTGCTGACTAATACATGCCAATTATGTCCATAGAATATTTTTGCTAAGAGCCCTTGCCTGTACGAAAAGCCCGAAAATAAACACAGAATAGGCAATCACAGTGCACCCCGTACCTTAAAAAATATAGCAATGTATGATTTATTGTATTGTGTCAAATTAAAATATTTGTGTTGATGTGAAACGTTAAATTACGCCTGTAGTACGTAAGGGAGTTTAACTTGGCAAAACAGCATAGTAAAACTTTTTTTCCTTCCCTCAAAGGACCAAGCAGATACTTTTATTTTTGTGCTTTAACTTACTCCAGCTGTTGCAAATTAGTCTATTAGTAGAGCTCCTTATTTTTCTTTGACTTTAGACAGCCCCTTAAGTCTGGAACTAGGAAATTTAAGTTTCTATTTAACTTATAAATAGAAGTCAATCCGATTTCAAAATGTCACATACAATGTTTTCAAATTATAACAAATGAAACCATCACATATTTTGTGAAAATATAGCATGGATAACCAAAAAAAAAACCATTTCAGACTAGTCATTTTTGATAACCACATCATTCTACCTGAAAGGAAGCTTGCTGAAGTCCTTATTAAAGTCCCTTTGAATGAAAGAGCTGAGCCACACATGCCAAAGAAACGTAAAATAACATGGATCACAAAAAGAAAATTCAGTTGTAGACTAAAATTGCTTTCTGTTTTTAATAAAAACAGAATGAGAAATAGAATATTAAATTAATCAACAGTACCAATCATGTCATTAATTCCTGGATTGTACCTTGGACACAAATAATCCTAGACCAACACTAGTTTATATAGCTCATATCATATGACTGAATCATATTTTGATGAAATATTTTACATTTATATCAGCTACTACTGTAAACAGAGAAAGGTCAATGATTGTACTGGGTTTAGTGATGTTGGCTTTGTACAAAGGGGAGAGACAGTAAAGAGTACAAATACACTTTGAAACTGCCAAATTTTCACTGGCCAAGGAAAGATTCCCTGATAGAAAACAAGCATTCTTTAACAAAATAAAGTAACAAATAAAAACAAAACAACAACTTCCTGCTTGTCATATATTCTTCAAGGTGTCTTCTCAAAAACCTCCTTGCTGTCACTTATGGGTCATAGCTGTTTTTCTTTTGCAATGACTGTAGAGGACACATTATTTTTTACACAATTATTTCATGTTTGATAATGTTTACCCCTAAAGTATTTAGCAGTCTAGAAAACAAAAACTCCAGGTGTATTGGTAAAATAAAAAAAAGAAAGGAAGGAATAGCAAATATTAGGGACCATTTACAAGAGAGAATAGTTGTCCGGATCCCACACTTGTTTTATTTTATTTGCTAAATAACTACAAAAGCATGCCAGTGAATCTCTGAATAGTGTATCTCCATGGATTCTGATAGCAAATATCTGTATCTTAAGCAAGCCTACTGAAACATTAACAATGCAGCAGTAGCTATGGATGCTGCAAGATCCTAAATAGGGTGACTCAGCTATGTGCACTTGTTTCTTTCTCGCTGGGAGGTAGTACCTACTGAAAAGAGCTACTAGAATGCATTTTCTTTTCCTCATATTACAAATACAATGAGAACCAAAGGCAATGAGGGAGAAATCAATTTGTCCTCTTTTAGCTATTGAGGGCAAACAGCAAAACAGTTCTTGAGGACCATTTGAGCTCTTTCCCATACTCAGCTCTTGGAATAACTGAGCAAAGGATGTATTTGATTATAATTATAATAATAATATGATTTCCAATTTATATGCATATAAGGGCATGTGTACATGTACAGTCGTGAATTTGTGTTTGTAGGTGTTATTTACATGTTCAAGCCCATAAACACAATTTCATACATGTAGATTTTTAGGTTTTTTATATATACTTTCCCTTGAGGTATACATTTTGGTCCCCAGTTCTCTTTTAATATTGTAAATATCTGTCAGCCACACAATGACTGGTTCTAGCATACAGCTATCATAAAACAGACTCAGTGACCAATCCAAAGTTCATTGGATTAGAAATAGAAGACAGCTTTCTAAACTGCTGAAAGAAAAATCATATCTTGAATAAAACATTTTTACTTTACATGACAGTACATAAGAAAGCAAAATATGTTCAGGCACTTCTTAAATTCTGTTTTGAAATGACAAGGATGCACATAATTTAATTTTACAGTAATTAAGACTACGTGTGAGACTCAAATCAAATGGAATTGCTATCAGCTAGTCTTACAAAGAAAGGAAATTCACGTATGTAAAACATTTTCTGGAAAGTTACACCTGATCTTTTTCATTGTCCTCAGACAGTGAAATTCTGATGCTTTTTGAGGGGCCTGTTCCTATAAAAATGTACTAAGAAAAATTAAATTAAATGTGCCAGTGCATAGCCATCAATCTCTAAAAGAGAACTAGTAAATTTCTCAGCTCATGCAATATGAACAGGGAAAAAACCACCAAAAAACAACCAACCAAACAAAAAAACCCCTCACATATTTTTCTGTGGTTTTTCCCCTACAGCTTAGAAATGGTTTAATTACAGGTAGACTGAAACATACACACCCATATCTTTATAGAAACATAAAGACATCCACAGCAAACTGTTCCAGAGAAATGAATTATTACTAGAAAATGATGCTTTCATAGAAAGCCTGACAATGTTTTCTTCTTTCACATTCAAGTAAAACAGATTTAATTCAGTCTGCCAGAAATGGCTATGCTTCTGCTCTGTGAAAAATATGCTAATGATGAAAATAAGGACTTCACAATTTACTGAATACTAAGCGGAAAATCTGTAATGAATTGCCTGTGTTGTAGCGTTCAGTTTAGTCTCCTTTTTTTTTTTTTCCCCTCAGTTGCTATGGAATACTAGAAATAGCATAAAGAAGATTATACTATTTTGTGGGATGTTGTGCATGTCCCTCAAGACAGAATGCTTAGAAATAAAGACAAAAGTCAGCTGTGGGATAAATGAAATTCAAAGCAGTAATAAATAAAAGGCTTAAATACTAACTTTTCAATGTTAAAGGGAAATACAGAGAACAAAACAAATGCCAAAAAAATTCAAGCCCAACAAGTAAATCTCAATCAGCAACTAGCAAGTTGAAACCTAGAGTAATTCATTTTACACCTGCAAGGAAAAGCAGCTTCTTAGGTTACTTGTATGGTGCAACAAAAGCTCATAAATCCATTAAATACAGGCATGTCTTCAAGTTCTCAGCCAGACTTCAATTTTCAATGCAGGTTTTAAGCCCTCAATAGATTAAAGTCTTCTCCTAAGCATATTTTACCAGAGTGTACATTCAAAGGATGACTCCTTCTAGCTAAAGTGTCTGTATCCTTCTGTGTTTTAAATTTTTATATATATGGCTGCTCCTGACAGGCATATGTGTTGAATCGCATTTGTCCAAATAATACCTGAAGTAAATCCAGTAGATTAGTCTTGCCTTTTCCAAGCACAAGAGAGCTGAGCAAGGTTTCTGGCTACTCAGCAAGACTCTTACATTTTGCCCCTAGCAAGCATCAGTTATATCTATTAGTTACATCAACTGCACTGATATTAAGCTCTCTTGCTTCTGATTTTTATTTCAAAACCACTGGTTTATTACCTCTGTACTTTAGTGTTAGTATGTGGCAGATCTTCATTTCAGAACAATGATAAAAGGAAAAACACATTCTGTCAACTTTCAGTCTCCCTAGAATATCTTTCAAAATTTTGTGTCTGGACAACTATTATTGGAACGCTGTTCTATGTCCTTGCTTCTCTTAAAATGATGCTGGCAAAACAATCTGATTAAGGCAGTAGAATCAGAGAACACATTTAATCTACTTACCTTTCACACAGTCACACAACTGCAGCCAGACTTTGGAAAAAAGGAAAAAAAACAGTCTATAGACTGGAAAACTGCATCTCTTCAGTTATATTTTTTAAAAATTGAGGCTTAATGCACTACACTACTGGAAACATACTACAGACACACAAAACAAAATAACCACTGAACCAAACCAAACTCCCAACCCAAACAAATACACCAACCCTAAAACTTCCACTGCTGGGAGGATGGATTGAAGATATGGTGAAACTTTGCTGATGTGACTTCAGAGAGTGTCTGATTGTTTTGAATGCATTTAGGTCTCTTGGATAGCTTTATTTTTGAAAAAGAGATACTATTTTAAATGCAGAATTAGTCTTCAAAATACCGAAACATTATAGAAAAAAAGTCTGCAGCATACAGTGTAGTTACACTGTCTAGGAAAAATATGGGAAGACAGGACACAATATACTCTTTTGGTAACACCAATTTATAATGTAGAACGTTTCTCTTTTCATCAGCCTTGCTGATGAACAATTACATTGTTGCTTTTCAGTCTCTTTTCATAGAAGTCTACACTGAGAGACACAACATAAGAAAAGGCCAAAACAACTTAAATTCTTACGTTAAACATAAAAATATATTGATAAAGAAATCACTACACTATGAAAAGCAACACTGGAATAGCTGACAAATTTATATTATCTAGTCACAGCTGATGTCCACCTCATACTTCAAATTAAAACAACCTTTAACAGGAAGTGATGTCATGACTGCACAAAACTAGTAAATATTTTAAGATGTGCACAGCTATACATTATTTGTTACATTTAAGTTGCCGGATTTCCACTTATATTTAAAAAAATTAGTATCTTTAACATTAAATAACAGAAGTCTTAATTTCAGAATGTTAGGGTGCGATATGGAGGAAGGACTTTGGTGCACTTAAACATAAAAAATTTTTGCAGTATAGATCTTTAGAACTTGAAATGTTTATCACCTCACAAAACTAACTATCATAATTTTTCCCATTACAGGTAAAAAAGTAAACTTTCAAATTTTTCACATATCCGCTGAATTATTATACCTTGAATATTTAACAATCATACAGCTCACTCTCCCTTACCAGGAAAGCATTAACCCCAAATTAAACAAAAGCTTCATACAGTGCTTTATACACAGATTAGGTTTGTGTGGAAGGAGCAGAAACCAAAATAGCACAAGTAAAATAGTTTAATAGCACCTAGGAGACAGGTGTGCCACACAGACTAGATTTCTGTTTTCCCAATCTTTGCAGATACGTTTTGCAGAACTGTTAATAGACGGAAAGCAAAAAAGTTTATGGCAGACCTTCAAAAATATTAAAATAAAAAAGAAAGAAGGACTATTTCCTATAATTTATATGATAGAAGAAAAGCTGGTTATCTGTTTCAGCATTCAAATAGAGAGAAATATTGTACCAAATGGAAAACTGAAGTCCTAAACACTAAATGGGCAAAAATGCATATGGAAATGTAACAGCAACATGCTAATCTTAAAGGAAAGAGAATTGACTGTTCTAAAATCTCAGTTGACCCAAGAATGCAGGAACAACCTTCAACATGATGACAAATCAAAGGCTAAGTACAAAAAGAGGAAATTATATGAACGCTTCTAAACCATCAGTTGAAGGTCCCAGACAAGGTGAAAAAATGGAATTGCTTTATTTTCTCATAATTGGTCCTGGAACCAAACTAAGGCAGAACGCTTAACTGGCCTCAAGTCCAAACATGAAACAAATACTGGGATGTTTACAATGTAATACTTAGGAAAATTTCAGGCACATTGGAAAGGTGCCTGAGTAGTATTTGATTCTGTAAAGGAAGGAAAAAAGGATGACAGCAGATCAGGGTAACTGGAGACCATGGGGTGGATGACCCCGAATGAGAAAGGAGGAAGATTCATCTTGCAGAACCTCGTGGGACACAGGACTGCATAGAGATGGGAAATAGTAGATACTGCACAGGCAGCACCAATTTAATGGATGGGACATTAGGAGTGGAAGAGGCAAGGACCAGCTTATATTCTTAGCTCACCATTTAGCATTGATAAGTACTACTTTGGTTCTGTCTCCACTCTCTTTCTACATATGCTCAATTAATACTCTTATCACTAAGAACAGTACCCTCCAACGTATTCTGTGTCATACTCAAAAGGTGCTTACAGCTTAAGCTATGCCATTTATCATCTGAAACTCAAAATTAAGTTCACACTTTAATTATAAAGATAGTTTTATAAGAACCACTGACATGCAGACTGATTTTACTGGACTGTTTAACAAAGTCCCTAGACAGAGACTCCGGTGTCCTGTGAAGGAAAGAAGAGCAGTATTAAAACAAACTAAACATTCTGAATAATTACAAAAATACTAAAATATGCAAAAAAAATAAGGATAATGGTGGCTCAGGCAAAAAAACCCAAAAAAACAAAAAAACAAAACAAAAACATTCCAGGTAGCTAAATGTCTTGTATTGAAATATATAGGTATACATAATGGAAGATTCAGCACACTAAAAAATTCTTCATCTTTGCAATTCACTAAGCGCAAACATTTGAGGTTTTATGATTTAACATCTGGTCTACATCTCACTCAAAACCAGTTTTCCAAATCAATACAAAGGTGGGAATACTGCTGTCCAGATATAGGCAAGCTTTGAACAGTGGGGTAATCACAATGCAGCAGCATGCAATCAGGAATTCACAATCCTGATCTTAGGCTTGAGTTAATACTTTAGCTGTTCTAGGGCTACATCACTACCAAAACCTGAAAAAAATATTACAGAGGTGACAGAGGTGTGATTATGCAAATTACAGTTCCAGTGCTGGAATGCAATATAGAAAACCCACTAGTTTTTACCGGGCTAAACTGCACCACACAACAATGCTGGGAATTGTCTAGGCAAGAAGGAGCAAGCCTGAGATTTTCAGCTGGCAAATTGCTGCTATCAGAGTTGCCTACTAAATTAGGTGGTCTGTTGTTACACTGGAAAGAACAGCATTTCAAAGACATGTCTGAAGTGAATTTATGCAGAAAGACAGGTTGTCCTGAAAGTTTGTTTCTTTCACTGCTTTACAGCCAAAAGCCATATCTCTAGATGCATGAAAATCAACCTAATAATGCCAGGCAAAAGAATTTGAATAGCTTTTCCCTTCTCTTTCCATCAGGACTTCCTTTCAGTCCATTGCAGGGAATAACTACCTTCAGACAAAACAATACACTCCCTCAGCTGAAGAGGCTCCCAAATAAATTCTATCAGACGCAACCAAAGAAGCCTCCTAACTGTCCGTGCTCTTCTGATGGCAAACACAGCCTTAAGACAAAAACTGTGGTTCTTTCTATTAAATTTTTAAGGGTGTTTGGTAATTGCAGGGCATTTGGTTTTCTTCTTTTTTAAGTGAAAAATAAAAACTGTGACAATAATTATGAATTACATTGACATTTTGGAATGACTTTACAGAGAAAGAAAGCAAAAAATTCTCTGCCTATATGCACACAATAAAACAAGGAACCTGAAAACGATAAACAATAGAAGACAGTTGCCAGCTCATTTAGCCTATTTACAGAAACAGCAGCATTCAGAAGGGATTTCTTTTTAAGTCAATAGCTCTAAGGATGAGGAATGCAAAGGCTTAAAGAGACACTGTCAAAAAGATCAAAGGATTCACAAGTGACAGTAATATTTTCAGGAGTCCCCTCTAACTTCAAAGCTAAAGACAAACCCTGCATGGATAGTGTGTTTTATTCCATTGATGACTCCATTCTGCAGTTCAAAGTGAATTTAATTCTAGATAACCCACTAGTTTCATATTTTTGCACAAAGACTGTAAATCTAGTAAGAGTGTCTTTGAGATTTATTAGGGTCATACTTTGTGCTGCTTTCCTAGGCTCAGAAGACTTAATATGTTATGATATCACTCATGATAAATATTATCAACACTGTGGAGTGCACAAGAAACAGCACTATTGCCAGTGCCAGTGGCAAGGATCTCCTCTTAGTCTTCTGAAAGACTACTGTCACAACAATAAATCAATAGATAGCTTAGTCTTGCAAAGCAAAAGGCAAAATATGCAGAGGAAAAAAGAGAGAAAAAAGAGGAGATACGACTGATGCTCTGATTCCCATAGGTGAAATAAGGATCAACAAAAAGCCATCAAGAATGAAGTTTGAGATTCCTATTTCCTATGGAAAATAGAGTGAGACAAAGCAACTTTAAAAAAACTCTTCTATGAATTACCTGAACAGAATAATGTCATGGTCAAGTTAGTTGACCATACAGAAATCAATTACTCCAGCTGAATAGCAAAAACACTATGGAATTATCCCATTCCAGCATTCACAGTCCTGAGTATAATGGAGGAGGAAAGCAAATAGCTAGCATAGCTGTGGGCTAAAGTTGTACTCCAAGAAATTAAGCAGTTTGTCCCATTTTGAAAGTTTATTGGCTTTTAACTTGTACTGAGAATCTTTGGCTTTAATCTTATCCAGACAAGTCAATTTCCCAGCCTCACCCTGCACAGGAGAAAGGGAACTACAGAAAGCCAAGACATAATCTAGGGTTATTAGCATCAAACATTTATCAGAGCTTGGCTGGATATTCTCCCCTAGGACTAAAACAATGTGTATGGCCCAAGTACTGAAAACTGTTCTAGAAAAATTAATAGAAAAACACGGATCAAGGGATATACTAGTTAATTTCCCTAGTTCAAGGCAGGATCAACCAAATCTACCTAACTCCTGACAGACACATTGCTACACTGGGTTGTGGTGAGACCTACCAATCTTTCACATCTCTTCCATGGTTCAGGAGAGGAATTAATAATTCCTGTTAAAAAAAACCAACAACAACAAAAAAACACTTTGTACTTTCTAATCGGCATCTTCTCTTATTCCAATTCAAAGACCTTATTTCTTGTTCTGCCCATAGCAGACATTCAGGATAACCCCTTCACTCTTCCTTTCTTTTGTGTAGCTGAAGATTTACTATGCCTATATTCAATCCTCTCTTCCTTAATCCAAATAACTAAGTCATACCAGCTTCTGTCTTATTTTTAACTCCCTGATAATTTTAAGTGGGCTTCAAGTGGTCCTACTCCTCACAAAGATGCAGTGCTCTGCTCCAAAGAAAATGCAACAAACAGATAGCTTACTTTTGCTAGTTCTGCAGGCAATTTCCAGGTAATGACAAAAAAGGACAAAACCAAGAGAAAAGAAAGGGTCAGAAAATCATCGGGCAAGTTTCTGGGACTGTACTAGCTTGACTTGAACCCATGGGGAAAAAGCAGCTAAAACACTGAGCATTCATGAAAGGATGATTCTTCATTTTTAGGAAAACAAGGGAGAGCACAAAAAGAAGAAAAAGGGCTTCAGGAAATTAAACTTCAAACTCACCCACACAACACGCACAAAGAAATTTCTGTAAGCATATGAGCAGAAAGGGAACTGACTTGGTCTTTCAAGAAGGGGCTGGCACTGAGCACTTACCCTCTAAGCACAAGAGTTCTAATGCCTAATCAGAAATGTGTATATGATTAGACAGCTGCTAAAACCAACACCAGAAACAAACATGGGAAATTTGATTAGATGACAATTAAATAAATTAAGTATTCTCACATCAGTCAAATGTGCTGAAATTCACCATAGATAATTAAAGCTGAATGGATCAGCCTTTAGAATTATCAATAAAAATTTTTGAGAATTTGTAGAGGATATCAGTGATTCCAAAAGAATGGAAAACACTCAGTGATTAGCTTTAAAAGACAGGTCCAAAGAAGTAGGGATGCAGAAACTCAATTTCAATTCCCACAAAATTTGGAATAAAAATCATTTGGAAGTTTTTAGCCATAATAAGCAATAATAAGTTGACTAATACATAGGCCTCAAGAACAAGTTACTTCAAATCTATCAAAATATTCTTTGTGACATAGCAGCAGATTCTATAGCTAGAGAAGCAGCAGTAGTACCATGTAGCTCAACTTAGTAAGTTTTGGTTTCCCATGGACTTCCATAAGCAAAAAAAGAAATATAATGCTTCCAAAGAAAACAAGTTCTAATAAGCAGATGCCACTAAAGCTTGGAAAAGCTGCGTGCATGCTGGATGACAGGAGTACATTGTTAAAGCAATTTTACTGCATTTGAGAAACAGTCTGCAGAAAACCTAAACACAATTCAGTAGGGGAAATTTTAGAGCTTAACAAGTAACAAAATAAATGCAAGATGGAAAACAACTAGCAAGGCAGCAGCAAGGGGAAAAGGAGCACTGAGGCGAGAGAGTGGATCATTCTCTGACTAGTAGTCTGTGTCACACTAGCAAAATCAGCAAAAGCTCATGCTAGGGTATACAGACAGCAGGTGGTGAGCCTAGAAATTTACAGCAGGATAGGGAAATGCTTTCAGCACAGAAAATACACAGCATTGTGCTCTTAAGTGTGCTGCTGTTTTCCTAGTAAAGAGATTTCAGTGTCCAAGTCTGTTGGCCTGACATTGTTCACCATCAGCACAGGCATGAAAGTTAAGTAAACACTTCTCCCTCCCACAGAAGAAAGCCATATATTTTCTACATCCCTGAAAGGTTTGTCTTAAAAGTTTTTACTCCTTCTAGGTAGTAGAAGATCAGCTTGCCTACTGACCATTTTACAACCAACAAGCATAACAGGAAAGATATTTAAGAAACAAAAATGAGTTGTTTCTTCCCCAAGATGTAAAGAACGAGGTAGGTGCATAACCTCTCACAGGGTATATCAGTAGAGCTTTTTGGTTTATTTTCTAACATATATCTGCTTTGTAATTTGTAATTTAATCCTTTTTTATTTAATTATATGAGTAATACAAAAATAAATGTGCAACTTGATGCCTTCCTGGCAAAAAAGGAAAAGAGGCTGAATAGTCTGACAGTGTCTTTTTAAAGATTACACATAATGACAATGAGATGGCTGAAAATCATACATTAGTCTTTCAGATTTACTATCACAGCAAAAAGCTTTAGATTAATTAATGCTACAATATATATGAAAAATGACTAAGACAATTAACCTCATTCATCTATAAATGGAAGAGTAGAGAGGAGAGTTTCTTAAGAACTTAATGTAGTAATTGCCAAGGTTCTACTGACAATGATAATCAGTATAAAGGAATAAGTAAAGTGTATTAGAGTAGTAACATATTCCTGGCTCAAGTTCAGACTTGGAAGAATACACAAATCAATACAGAATAAAATATGCTAGTGCCATTCTGCTGCTTATGGCCAGGTGACTGCACACCATAAATTTACATCCCTTGCTCATCTTAGCTGGCTGCAGCAGAGAGACCAGCAAAGACCATCTTTAGTAGCAGCAAAGGCACCAACTGGCAGGAAGGTACTGAAAGAAATTGCAGAGCGGGACGAAGTGGACAGGAGACTCTAAATTCAAGTACTGTGAAAACCAAACATTAGTGACATGCTGAGGCCCAATCAACAAATCTGCGTATGAAGTCAAACTCCTTATTGGCTCCTATAATGAGTTAGCTACTGAGGTAACTCTGAAAGTTTGTCCCTAATCAATATTGAAATGCAGCAGAAGTGCAATTTTTACATGAAATCAGAAGTTAAATGAAAATTAAAATACTTAGCAATCAATACAGAATCAACATTTTCTCATTTTACAATTGCAGAATTTAGAATACTTAGGTTAAAGACTTTAGGATTAAAATGTTTCAAGTATAAAGAACATTGAATTTTATCCTTTTGAGTTTTCCAGAACTCACGATCACATACAGTATCCTGCAATCTATTGTGCTGTAACATATACCTGCATGTACTATGAATAAAAATCAGAACAAATCTGAATTTCTTTCCTATTTCTCTGCAATTTTCAGTTTCTCAGTAACTAAAGAAATGAAAGATTATCTAGTTTGGAACCTCTTTAAAGGAATCTTTCTCTTACTACTCATTCTGCAGCAATTAAAAAGGGCTTAGACTTTTTCTATGTTTAAAATAGAAAACATTGCTTTCATTCCTTTCCATAGGTTGTCCACTCAAAATTTTATTCATGCAGTGAGCATGAAAACAAGAATTTTTTTAATTACAAAGAAATTATATCAGCAGGTGTTAGAGCCTCTCCCATGCAATTGCTTCATATCACAAGACATAAGAAGAAAGCAATTCATTCACTGCTGTGACAACAGTATCTTAATAGAACAGATTTTCAAAACTGTGTTTTCTTGCATTTTTGTTGTTGTTGTATGCAAATCATTGCAGTATAACACGTTTGGACATTCATTTTCTAAAGTTTTCATCTCCTTTCTTCCCTGGAATCATTGCCAAATATACTCAAAGCAATTTCTCAACAGGAACTAAAGCACTTTAAATCTGTAAAAGGTGGCAAATTCAATTTCACTTTCCATACCATCTTTTTGCAATTTTATCAAAATATAGCTATTACGAGCTTGTTATAAGGCTGCCAACAATGAAGTGCATGGTTATGCTGTGCAAACAGTCACACAGATTGTGTTCTGTTCTGTTTCCTAGGAACAACAGTGAATTCAGTAAAAATATATCCCATGGTTACTTCTGGTTCACCTTTACATGGACTTTTAAGTTCTGTTGTTCTGAACCTTAGGTTCCACACTGGAAGAGTATAATTAAAATAGAAGCACATATCTCTTTGTGATTTGAGACAGCAACAAGTATTAATTTATTGAACTGGAAACGTTTACTATAATATTTGAAGAAGAGGCAATTGCATCTTGTAGGACACCCCCACCAGCCAACCAGTTTTTCCTTATTTTCACTTTCTGCCCAAGTTTTCACTTGAAGGTCACTAGAGGACCTAGCAAGTAGACAGACACCTTTGAGAATAAAAAGCTGCATGTACATCTGAACCAGGCAGCAATGGAAGACAACTCATTGATTTCCACACTCTCTGGAAAACAGATCTATCCTCTAAAAGGGTAATTATTATCACTTGAATCTACATCCAAAGTATGCTGTTATCAAGCAAGTTGAGTTGCTGTATCACTATTACTATATCCACTCTCTGCAGACACAGACTGGTTCCCAGCATCCAAACCCTCCTCTCCTTCCATTCCCAGACCTTTATCAGCACAATCTCTGCTACCACAGGCAAGGTCCTAACACCAGCAGGTCCTAACAGTGATTTAAGTGACACACCGTAAACCCAAGTGTAAAGTGCACCAAGTTTCCTCTTGCCCTTTCTCCATGCACACAGTGGCAGAGGTAACCCAGTTAATGAGCTTCAGTCCTTAAGCAAAAAGGAGACGGAGCACTGGGCTGTCTGAGGAAATGGCACTAACTTTCTAAAGACAGGCCATTGGACTGGAGCTGGCCCAGACTCCTTTGGTAACATACCAAGTTAAGACAGACACTAACCCTTTCAAAAGCCCTGAACTAACAATCAATACCCATCAAATGTATTTCCCACTTTGACACCGGAAATGAATTAAGCCAGCACTTGAAGTTGTGTAAAGATTATACACCATTCTTATATCATTTTCACAGAGATAGCAGAAATTCAGAACATATAAACACTGACCTTGTTTCTTTTAACCCTTCTTTCTGAATGACTTCCAGTATTTGTTTTGCAGTCATTGGTGAGTTGGGATACTTTTCCAACGCCTAGAAAGAAATAACAAATGTAAGTGACAAGACACAGCTGTCCTGTGAATCAGAAAGGTTATGTGATCATGCAGTTTTAATGCAGTCATTTGTAAAAGGCAGGGAATGACAGTGTTGAGACTGGAGTCCTCTGTCTGTTGGAAGGACAGATACAACCCAGGAAACTTCATCAAGAAAAAGATTTACTTGCTGCTTTTGTGCATCATCTGTTACCTCTGCCTGGGAAAACTCTTATCAAGTTACAAATAAATGAGTTGGAATACACAACTGATTTTATGACACAGCAACAGATTTTCTTTCAGGCATGAGGGGAAATACATAAAACACAAGAGTCAAAAGGGGAAAAAAAATACCCACTAGCACTTTCTTTGATTTTTATTACTTTAGAATTCTTTGAGGTCATTTGACTATTCTACGCTTAGCTTTGCCATGACCTCAGAAAAAAAATTGGCTAAAACCTTCCATTTGTAGACCAGAAGCTACTGTAAGAACTGACACAGTGGGGTTTCAATTTTAAAATGCCTTTTAATTCTAAAAACAATGAAAAATGAAGTAGTCAGAACAGTCACAGCACACAAGATGCTACATGACAGAGTGCAGTATATTTTTCCAGTTCAGCTCAGTTTTCCACTCCTTTGCCTTTTCCAATTGAGCCCAAAGTAACTCAGTCCTCTTTACAGATAGAACCATCTTGTAAGAATTTTTCTGATTTTCCACTTCCTTTTTGTCCCCATCAGTTTTATGCTGTTGAACAAACAGCCACTCTTTTGCTCCTGTAAAATGCCAGACTGATAGCCCTGGAAAACAAAACCCTTCAATCAGCAGTAAAAGGTGTGGCACAGGCCACAACAATCAAGTTTCCCAGAGCATTTTGCCAATATATCTCAGTCAGAACTTGCATTTCTACCCTCTGTAACTATGAAATCAGTTTGGTCTAATTCAAATCATCCTGAGCTTCTCTGTAGTAGTTACTACCAAATAATGGCAATTGTGAAAGCAGCTACTACTGTGTGGATAACTGCACACTAGGAACTAGAGACACCACCACATCATATCACACAAGTCAAACTGTGAAGGGTGCTGGCCAGGGCTGTAATTCAGCAGCTCACCTAAAGCCAAAGACTGCCTACTCATTACAGCTTGACCAGCTCAGCCCTTTTCTGCCATTTTAGTTCGATTTCCTGCCGGTTCTCTTCCACAGCCAGTTTACCAAATCCTCCAATTCTTTGTTACAGATGAGCTTTTTATCCTTTATCTTTCAGTTCCACAAAGGAAAAGTATAGATGAAAGTTGCACTAGAAAGGTCAGGGAGCTGAACTGAGCTTATCTCGTGTACATCAGTAGGCAAGATTCAAAAGGGACCCATTAGGAAAGGAAAAACAGAAGGTGATTTGAAAGGAGAAAGAAGAGAAGAAGAGAAGGTTGGAAAGAGTAAATGTACAGCAATGCGCAAGGACCGAAGAAACTGCACAGAGCTGGGAAAAGGGCCATTGCACACAAGGGAAGAGAAATGATATGATGTATTAGTGACAGAACAACAATGACACATTGGAAAAATGACAATGCGTATAAAGATTAAGACTAGGATGAGAAAAGATTAATGGTGTGAAGAGACAAAAATGGAAACTTTAACCTTTAGAAAGAAGACAAAGTACAAGGTAAAATGAGAATCCACCAAAATAAAGAGAAAAGAGAACCAAACTGGGAACATTCCAAAGGGCAAACTGGAAAGGACAGGAGAGGATACTACACTGTACTGGACACGGCTATGAAGGAAACTGTGTGCACTTGAAAGTGGGGTTACTCACTGTGGAGGATTCCCTGTTTCTCTTCCTGAGTACAGGCCCCTCAGCACACCTGGGCAGCTCCTCCCTGCAATTGAGAAAATTTGGGTAGCCCTGTCCCCTTCTCTATGACATCACATCCTGCTCTATAACGTCAGTAAAAGTGCCAAGTATTACCATGAGAGTTTGACGATAATGGGAAAGAAACAATAAAGCTAAGCAAACATCAGAAGTCACCCTGTCCTGGACAGTGGGAGAAGGGAGAGCAGTTTGTGCTGAGGAAGCTGCACTGAACTGGTTGTGGAAACAATGGCCAGACATACGGATACGGAAGATCATCTTCACCAAGCAACAATGAAACCAACAAGTAGGATGCGTAACACCACTACAGAAAGTTTAATGAAACCCACAGGGCAGATTTCAAATACCACAGTATGAAGTGAACACATTCAGGGTATAATGACAAATTGAAATGCAGACTGTTAGGCAGGCTGAAAGTGCTGGAGTAAATAATTGCCCATTGTGTGGATTTGCTTTACACTGGACATGCAGTGTGGGCCGCAGTTCATATACTCCACAAATTTAGTTCTGTTCATCTAACCCTTTAAACCCTGTTTAAAGAACTGTCCATACCCTAACAGAAAAGCATAAATTCTCCAATTTAAACACTGCTTAAGCTGAAAATCCTGCTATTGTATACATAATTAGTTTTCTTTATCATAACAAAGATTAAGTAACAGAGAACCTTAGTAAGGATGGGTTTTTCCTGACCCTCCCACCATGCTGCACATCCTCATCCTTGTTCCTCCCCTCCCCCCAGTTTTAGCCTAATCATTTATTGCAATAAGAAAATAAAAATAATTGCTTGTAAAAACCTTTACATTATAATAAAATTTTCTTCTCTCAGTTATGGAAAACAGCATGAGAATATTATTTAAGATTCTGTGAGCTAATGAATACATTGAACTGTTAATTACGCTAGTGTCTCTTGCCTCTGTATCTCACCACTTACACTGCCAAAAGCCTTCAATTCCTTTTGCATTTCTAAGACTTTTAAAAATAATATTAGAAATTCAAACTGAATAACTAACTGTGCCTTAAGGCAAACAACATACTAAAACACAGAAGGAATAGTTAACTCATAGGCTTCTTGGTCAGACATAGCAATGCACACCAGCGGAGGAAGCCGTAATTTGTTTTAAATATCTTTCTTCTTCCTCCCACTGCATCCACCAACACTCGTATCATATATGGGCAGTGACTAATAATGCTGAAATTAAAGCATGCCAAAGTACTGTCGTGAAGAACATGACTGTTTCAATGCATTTTGTAAAGAGGGACAATGGCAGAAGAATGGTTTACACTGACGGCAACAACTATCACAGGGGATCAGATATGCTCTATTTATTCCTGCCATTCAACCATAGCCTTAAAAGGGGACAGACGGTAAATAACTGGGACAAATAATGTGATACCCATCAGGACAGTCAGAAAAAAAGAGAACAGAAGTAGTCACTGCACAAAACACATTTTCAGTGTTCATTCAAACCCTGGTTAACAGCTCAAGGAGAAGTAGGGTCAGATCATACCAAGCATATTGGAAATCAAATCCCCCAACAAAGGGTAGCAGCCTGACAAATTGTAGTATTTGTGTCACCTACAGGTATCAACTCAAAACTTCCAAGATATTAAATAATCACACAGGTGCCACAAACACATGCATTCCCAGTTTCATTGGAAAAGTCATGTCACTTATTTGGAACAAGAAGAAATACAAATTCCTTTTCTCACCACGGCATCTATCATCGTCTGTGTGTTGTCAACTACCTGAAAAAAATCAGTTGCCACACCAAGGAAAAACACATTCCAGTGAACTGTAAGCAGGAAGACTCAATTGCAGAGTCAAGACTTGCAGCTTTGCATAAGAGAAATCCTGAATGTTCAGCTTGCCTACAAAATCAGAAGACTTCCCTGTAACTGATGGCATTATTAGTTTAATTTTTATGTACAGATGCTTGTGACTAGCTGAATCAGATTTGCTCAACCATTTGCATTTTAGATACTGAAGAGAACACAGCAGAGGGACAAAGTGAAGAAAGTCAAACCAGAGACTTGGCCCTTTTGCCACCCATAAACATTCCTGCAGAAAGTGGGAAGCTTTGCCTGCAGCTATCAGTTATCACACTGACAGAAAATAATTCTTCTAAACAAGAACCAAGTGTGTTTTGATATTGCATTGTAGTCCAAAAGCAGCGGGCAGATCAGCCTAGTGGGCTTGACACAGCTGATGGTGTGACTAAACAGTCTGAAACCAGCCAGAGCTTCTTCCACTTCTGGATTCTGCTGGCAGGCATCTGAAGGTCAGGTAGCTGACAAAAAGCAGGATCATTTTATCGTAATAGGCTGAGCCACTAGTCAGAAACTGAAGCAATTCTCCTTAGAACATTATTTTTAAAAACTAGGAAGGAGGAGGAAAAGGAACAGTACAGTTATTCCCAGTGCTCTTACTCATCAGCTAAAAGATAAGTGAGGCTGAACTACACAATGGACAATCTTTACTGCCCAAAGACAGCAGGGTGAATAAAAGAACAAAAAAAACAACCAAACAAACAAGTAAACAAAACCACCAAACAAAACGCCCCAAAAACTTTCTTTCTCCTAAGCAGAAAATATAAATTATTTTCTAGCCACACATTACTAAATTAATGAATTGAAAGATGGAGTATCAAGCAGAGTACAAGAAATAACAGCATCCTGGAAAAAATCCAGCATTGTCTTCTACAGCTGCTTATGTGAGGTTAACAGGAGGACTGACTTCTATTGTGGGAAATGCCCCACTAAAATCTTTTGTGTTCATTTTTGATTAACAGCTTCAGTCATTGGGGAATTATCAGCAGCTTGGTAAAAGTTCAAAGCCCTTTGTGTGAAGAAAGATGGGTAAATGGTTTGGAGAGTAGGGGAGGATACAGAGAGGGCAAAGAAAGGAAGTGTACAGAGATGGGTAAGAGGTGAAAACAGCAAGGATGGAACACATGCATGAAAAAGAGGGATGTTTATAAGGGTAGGTGCACTATGACCTATTATAACACAAGTTCTCAAACAGGTATTCACAGAACTCTTGCTGATAGTGATCAAAAAAAAGGTAAAGAGTGGTTTCCAGGTACTAAAATATTAAAAGAACTTGAAACAGGAATAATAATTCTCCTGGTAGGACTTTTGTCTTTGAGCAGTTGAAATTAGAATAAGGAAATTATAAGATCTAAGCAGAAGAAGGTGCATTTCATAAGACATCACTCTCAGTATACTCCACGCTATGTATTTGTCTTTATAATCCACTTGACACTACAGATAAACAAGAAAAGAAACATCAAGCAAGAAAAGGAATAAAGATGTCCCATCAATAACAAAGGAATACATAAAAAAATACCATTACATGAAAAAATACCAAAACATAACATAACAAAAAATAAAATACGAAAACACAAAATACCAAAAAATACCATAACATAAAAAATACCAAAACATAATAACTTTTAACATCAGTTTTGTCCATACTTGCTAGTCCACACTTTTTTTAGGTTCAGCGGTAATGCTACTGACCAACAGAACTCAAAAAGTTTAAAGCACACTCATAAAGTAATTTTCCCCAGCTCTATTTTGGTGAAAAGCATTTTGCTGCTCCTTTAGTGTGAACTATAGGGAACAACTGGGCAGGTATTTCCTGCAAGAGAATTTCTACTACAGACTTTGCAAGTAGGTCTGAAACCATCTAGCTTTGCTAACCTGCCAGATTCATAAGATATTATCATCATCTGCTAAAATACTGAATGAAAGAAAAGAGCAAGAAAGAAGTTGAATAATGTCTTTGTTCGTGCCATTGCTTTAACCAGAACATTTGAGGCTTGTTCCAAGACGTCTGAAACTTTTATTGTTCTTTCCAAAATTTATTTACAATGTCATATTTCAAATGGATATAAAGGCAGATTTAGAAATTCCAGATAAACTGTACTCTTGACATTTTGAATTCAAAAGAAATTGTATTACAATTCAGTTAAAATTAACATACAGTTGGGCTATTCCTTTAAAAGGCACAAGCTCTAACAGCAGTGCCATCCTGCTATTGCTAGCTGATCTCATACATCACTACAGAAAATGTAGGGTAAAGTGTTTAGCTCTGAACAATTGACTTATTATAATAACTTATTGAGCTGGTCTAACATACTAAAAAAAAAATGGAAACCTTTATATTTCTCTCTTTACTAACACAATCAGCCTGTCCAAGCAACCAGGAACTTTCACTTACAGGCTCTGTCAGGACAGATCCATAAACACCTCTGTGACAAGCAGGATGAACCTAGGGAGCACACAGAATCCTATCAGATTTCTAAGATCAGGATCAAAGATACCCCAGTGAGCATGGCGTCAAACTTGCAATCCCAGAATGGGTTCCACTGGTAGCAGCAGGATTACTAACAATGCTTTCAGTTCAAGCAATGGAGCATCCAGATTCCCAGAATGACTGCTCAGTTCTGACAGTGCCATGTTCAATGCCAGTTCTGCTTAGCCATGCAAGCCATTCCTCTCCTTGCTTCCTCTTCCAATACTCCATTGCCTCTCACTGTGCCCAGCCTTTCCCTACTCTCAAATTGATGCTCTCATCTTCTGAGATTTTGCAATAACCCTAACTTGTGTATCTCTCACCTGCCCACACCTACCCAAATACCTTTCTTCCCTAATCCTTACCACAGTACAAGCTTACAGGACATTCCTACGCCCTCTACCCCCTCAAACACGAGTGTATTCATAGAGATGCAGCTCATGCCATGGGTTCCCCCAAACCTGCACACAGGCACACAAGAGCTGCATAGATACTCAGCACTGGCACCTTGCTGGCAGCAACTGCAGCTCTCACGTGCTGACAGGACAAATTGTGATGTACACCTTCTCCGGCTTGTGGACCACATTTTCTTGCCTACTTACTTTACAGCAGAAGTTTCACCAGCACTGACCAAGCTGGAAAACTTGAGTGAAAACTTTTAAAACTACAAATTATTATTTCAGAGAAGAGACAAGGAACAAAAAAAAGCTCTGCCATCTGAAAGTGTTACTGAAATCTGTACTCATTCAGTGATCACATAGGCCATTTTCCTGAAATACCTCTAATTGTGGCAGGGATAAAAATCCTCCTTTGGCATCTACTTGGCACAAAAAAATGGATAGCTGAATGGAGGCCCTGTCAGCTTCCTTTACACTACAGATAAGAAAGAACTCCTATCAGTGTGAATACATTCATCACTACTAAAGGAACAAAAAAACCCTTTAAAACTAAGAAACACCAAACCTTAAACATATTTGTTTCCATATATGCTGTTTTCTCTATTGCAAGATGATACAGATTTTTATTTTTCTGAGGCACTGAAAGGTTTGCTGTATAAGTTATGTTTCAGCATAGCAGGATAAAAAATAATTACAAAGAGCAAAACTTTACAGAAAAATCAACAGAGAGAACGAATATATCTTTGTTTCAAAAGCTTTTATCGCTTTATTTTCCTCAGGCAAGCATAATCTGTAAGGGTTACTTTTAATGTGAGAAATAAAATTCCTACTGGCTACTCCATAAATGTACCAAATTTAACAGGAAGTGACAGTTGTGCTGATTTTCTTGCCATTGGTTTACTATCAGAGCTTATCTTGTTAGACAGTGTCCTAAAGACACAGATCTAAGTTCTCTAGAAGGCGAAAAAGAAAACAGGAGAAAACAGAAGAGAAAATAGAACACAGAATATTTTAAACTATGAATTCTACATAAATATTCTTACATATTAGTTTAGACAATTTTAAGTATTTCAACCTTGTAAAATTGCTCATTAAAAGGAGAAGTTTAATGCTGCAACTGACATTGATTCCATTGATGCACCATGAATATATTTATGTTTATAGAATGTCTAATGACAGCAAACACAAAACCATAAAAATTATACTTCCATTTTAATTGTGTGGGATAGATGGCAAGAAACTAGCTCAGGAAATTTACAGCATATTTTGCTGTTTTGGTGAACAACCAGGATAAGTCACACTGGTCCTCCTAACCTCAGAAGGGAAGTCTATAAATTTCACAACTCATTTGTCTGGACTGTTCCTCACTCACAGGATGATACACCCTTCAAAATAATAAGCAAATGAACATGCAGAACATAATTTTTTAGTATTTGTATCCCAGAAAGAAAGACTACAATGCATGGAAAACACAGAATTAAATTTCTGAGAGATGTGCAGTAAGTGATAAAGCTGAAAAAAATAGAAGTCCCTTGCAATCACAGACACAATAGAAATCTACTTACAGTTCTTTAAGTTCCCTGAGTATACCTGTTTAAGTACTGAGGGAAAATGCAAAACCAAAATTTCTACAAAATGAAAAATTTTGATCCAAAACCAATGGCTTGATTTTGGAGGTGAGGGAGAAGTGTTGTTCATTTTAAACAAGAGAGTATTGCTTCTTGTCCAAACAGACAATAGAAAAGAGCAGAGTTAAGAGTCCTTGCATGTTATGCACCTTTTTTTCCTTACAAAGCCTGCACAATTACTTCACATCAGGTTTCATTAGTCTAAATCATGACATCATTATGTACAGACTACAGTTCACTGGCACAATCCAGATCTACTGCTTAAATTGCTCTGAGAATAGATACAATAAGTCATGTTTTTGAACTAAAGAAATACAGCCTTCTCAAAGAATGTATAAAGAGAGAATTCTTTTGTTAGCTGTCAGTGAGATTTTGCTATCTCTGTTAAATATATAATGGTTAGTGTCATAACGAAGATCAGCCATCGTGTTATGGCATTTATCTTCATGAGTGAAGAGAGGAAGGGCTACTGTGATTTATTCCGTCTCTCCTCATGAGACGATTAATGTCATAAGAGATTAGTCTTCAGTACTGACTTGTACACAGAATATAACACAGGCCTGGAGTAGGATGCTTAGCAGTTTTAATTGCCACAAGTTTGGAAGCCTACATTACTTACATATGGCATGGTTGACAATTAGTCATCTAGGATTTTCAAAAATAGGAGAATATTTTGCAGCTCAGTAACTCATATCCACTTTGTGTCACTTATTTGTTCAGTCCTTCTCAGCAGTGTTTCCACATGGTCCCTTCCCCCAACTCATCACCTAAGTCCACCCACACTTGTCCTCTTAAACACATCATTTATTGTAAAATTGAGGTCCATATTGCTGGTTTATATTGATTTTTGGTAGCATCTGTTTAAAGGTTTAAAAAATTCACTATTTAACACTATTACCAAGAAACATTTGTCACAACACAGGCAGGTTAGTGAGAGTATATAATGGCTCTGCATATGTGCTCACCTCTTCCCAGGGACCTTGTAAAAGAATCTGGCCATCCTAAACTGAAGGCAATAATTTTTTTAAAGCTTATCACTTTAGAGAAATGCATACAGAATGTTTTGTTTACATGCTGCTTGCTTCTTCTTATGGAAGAAAATACTTCAAATAATACTGTAGTGAAAAAAAAGAAACCAACCAAACCAAAAAACCACCAACACGATAAGCAAAAGTTCTGTTAAAAAGGGAAGAATTATTTTTCCCCCAAACCGGAACATGAACATTCTGCATTTTCTTAAATCTCCTTTTCTGAACACTGCTTAATCAAAAAATCCCTTGATACAAAAGGGCTTTTTGTTCAAAACAGCAATTCCTTACCATTGGTGTACATCAAACAGAACACATTATTAAAAAGCTCTCATGATAAAGTGTTATCTTTATCTAGGCTTCTCAAATATTGACTTAAACATTTTTATCAGGCTGTTAATCACATCCACATTCAACGTGAACAGCAACTGAGACCAGTCTTGACAGTCAGGTAACAGGGCAACATTAAGGCAGGGAAAAAAGTATTGTGAAAGCTAAGGACATTTCTTATTGATGTAAGTGTATAGGAGAGAAAAATCAATGGGTCCTCATCAGTACAACTGTCTACCAGTTGGATGCTGATTCTCCTTAGAGATTAAAACCAATAGGAGCAATCACTTGGCACAGGTGAACAAATTCAATAGGACCTCCAGTCTATTAAAGGAGAAAAGTGAACAGTGAATTCAAGGAGTTCATGAAGAGACAAAATGCTGATTGTTAAACCAAAAGTTTGCAATCAGATCTCGAAACAAAATACAGAACACGTCTTCCCCCATGGGGGTATTACAACCTCTAACTGTTCAGTATAATCTGCAATTGTTGCGAAGGTTCCAAACTCCTGACTCTGCCTAAAGGAATTATTTCAAGCTGCAAGACTGGCTGACCCCTCCAAGTCAAGCAGGACTGGACTGACCAGGTTACAGTGTGAAAAGGCCATCACCCACACACATCAAGCAACTACCATCATCAAACACCAGAATCACAGCAAAGTCACTGGCCAACAGAGGGGAATCATAGAGGATGTTTCTAGGGAATATAAATGCAGAGATGTCTCATAAAGTTGGGCTTCCAGTTCAAGACAAATTTCTATTTTTAGAGGTCCCTAATATCATTGGACATTTTTGATCCCAACACCCCTCACTACACACTGAACAGAGGGACTGTTACCTTACAGGGTGGTAATTGTAACCCAAGAAAAGCAAAGAAACAGAGGGTAAAACATGGCTGTTACACAGTATATTCTGTCATGGGTTCTTTGCTTTTTCTATGAGAAACAACACAGATACACAAGAAGATCTGAGTATTCTCAAAGTCACATCGCCTCAGCAAACGCAAGATTAAAAATTGTCAGTTCTAGGAAATGCTACTGGCAAATAAATTCAACGTCTATGGGGTTTGGGCACATAATTTTGTATTTAAAGTTTTAGAAATTGACAGTAATACATTTTACGTCTATGGAAGAATAATCCATTTTATCTGTAGGAAAAAATTACAGTGCCTCAGTTTGGGTTTCTGGTGTAATTACTGACTTCACACTCTACCTTTGAAACAATCAGAATCACAGAATCACTAAGGTTGGAAAAGACCTCCAAGCTCCTCAAGTACAACTTTTGACCAAACACCACCTTATCAAGTAGACTACAGCACTGAGTGCCATGTCCAGGAAATTTCTGAACACTTCAGGGATAGTGATTCCACCATTTTCCTGGGCAGTCCATTCCAATGCTTAAATATGTTTCAGTGAAAAATTTCTTCCCATTATCCAACCTGAACCTCCCCTGGTGCAGCACGAGGCCATTTCCTCTTGTCCTGCTGCTGGTTTCCTGGGAAACAGGTGGCTGTAGAGAATGATAATGGCCCCCTGAGCCTCCTTTTCTCCAGGATAAACAACCCCAACTCCTCATCACACTTGTGCTCCAGACCCTTCCCCAGCTCCACTGCCCTTCTCTAATCTCACTCCATCACCTCCATGTTCTTCCTGGATTCAGCGGCCAAGAACTGAACACAGGATTCAAGGTGAGGCCTCATCAGTGCTAAGTACAGGGGGACAATCACTGCCCTGATCCTGCTGGCCACATGATTTCTGATACAGGCCAGGGTGCCACTGGCGTTTTTGGTCACCTGGGCACACAATGGCTCATGTTTAGCCACTGTCAACCACCACCCCTTCTTTTTCCATTGGGTCACTTTCCAGCCGCTCTTCCCCCAGCCTGTGGCACTGCCTGGGGTTGTTGTGACCCAGGCACAGGACCTGGCATTTGGCCCTATTGAACCTCACACCATTGGCCTCAGCCCATTGATCCAGCCTGTCCAGATCCCCATGCTGAGCCTCCCTGCCCTCCAGCAGATCAACTCCCACCCAACTTGCTGTCATCTGCAAACTCACTGAGGGAGCACTCAATTCCCTCATCCAAATAATTTAAGAAGATACTAAAATGGCTGGCTCCGATATTGACCCCAAAACTGAGCCCTGGGGGGAACACCACTGGTGACCAGCCACCATTTGGATTTAACACCATTCAGCACTGCTCTCTGGGCTCAGCCACCCAGCCAGTTTTTAACCCAGTGAAGAGTGTGCCCATCAAAGCCATGAGCAGACAGTTTCTACACAAGAATGCTGTGGGAGCCAGTATCAAACGCCTTACTGAAATCCAGGTAGACAACATCCACAGCCTTTCCCACACCCCGTAGACTGGTCATCTGGTCATAAAAAGGTGATCAGCTGGGTCAAGCAGGACATGACTTTCCTAAATCTGTTCTATCTGGGCCTGATCCCCTGGTTGTCCAGCATAGGCCACAAGATGGTGCCTTCCCAGACACTGAGGTCAGGCTGACAGGCCTGTAGCTCCCCAGATCCTCCTTCCAACCCTTCTTGCAGGTGGGCATCACACTGGCCAGTCTCCAATTCTCTGGTTGACCAGGACTGGTGACAAATGCTGGAGAGTGACCTGGCTCTTCCACCAGCTCCCTCAGTACCCTGGTATGGATCCCATCTGGCCCCATGGACTGGTGAGTGTCAGCTGGCATAGCAGGGCACTGTCTGTCCCTCCTGGATCACAGCAGGGCACTTCTGCTCCCTCCTGGATCACAGCAGGGCACTGTCTGTCCCTCCTGGATCACAACAGGGCACTGTTCTGCTCCCTCCTGGATCACAGCAGGGCACTATTCTGCTCCCTATCCCTCCCTACCAGCTCAGGCCGCGTGCCTTGAGGGTGTTGGGTCTCTCTGTTGAAGACTGAGGCAAAGAAGGCATTGAGTACCTCAGCCTTTTCCTCATCTTTGGTTACAATGTTCCCCTTTGCACCCAATAAAGGATGGAGATTTTCCTTGGCCCTCTTTTTGTTGTTAATGTATTTATAAAAACACTTTGTATTATCTTTGACAATATTGACAGCATGGAGCTCTAGATGAGCTTTCACCAATCCAGTTTTCCCTCTACAAGACCTGATGACATCCTTGTACTCTTCTTGAGTTGTCTGCCCCTATTTCCCAAGTTTATAAACTCTTTTTTTTCTCTCCAAGTCCAGTCAAAGCTCACTGTTCAGCCAGGCCAGTCTTCCCTGATGGTTCATCCTTCAGCACCTAGGGATAGAAATCTTATAGGCACAGGAGCAGGCTTTCTTAAAAGTATGTCCAGCCTTCCTGGACCCCTCTGTTTTCAAGGGCTGGTTCCCAAGACGATCTTTGACGATGCCTAGATGATCTTTGAACCACTGTCCTGCACAGGCTGAAGTCTGCCCTCCAGAAGTCCAAGATAGTTTTGGTGAACACCTTCCTTACCTCGCTGAGAACTCCATCATATTGTAGTCACTGTGCCCAAGATGGCCTCAGACCTAGAGTCTCCAGTGGGAGAATGCAGGAGAATCTCTCCAATAGGGGACTCTAGGTCTTTTTTTATAGTTGTTGCTCTAGTACTAATATGGGCAAGATAATCTCAAACCGATTCTGAAAATTCTAAGAGGAGATCTTACGACCAAATGAACGAGAAAATATTTCAGATGACAAATTGGTTTTCTTTTTCATTTATTTCAAGGGCATTATTTATAATTTCAACAACACTCCTTTAGCCAAGACAGACCATAGTACAACTTGTTCTAAAAATAAACTGAATGTAACATCATGTAAAGATAGTATTTTATTTCCAAGACAAAGGCCCTGCATTTTATAAAGGAGAAAAGACAGACTATGTTTTTTTTAATCTTGGTATTTTACTGAAATCCTTTTACTCCTAAAGTCTGAGAAAAATTCAAACTTTAAAGATGAACATTTGGGGACTTTAGCTGATGATGCAATTAAGTGAAATGGTAGAAAATTTAATAAATAAACAAACTATATGTGATTTTATCACTGAATTGAGAAACTGGGGCTTTTTCCTCATTTTTTCATTGTCAGACAGATTTATTTTTTTACTTCCTCCACTATCTTTGCTATTCTACTTCTCATTGGTATAAGAACACCTCCATTTTCTCCATTGCTGCCCAATGCAGTACTGTAATTTACCTCCCCAGGATTACATCAGTATAACCCAGGCACACACTCTTTTCACTACATGACATGCTAACAGACATAAACCTAGTTTCATTCTCTCCTACTAATCACAGAAAATGTATGCAAGTGCTAAAAGTAATAAGCTTCTTTATTATTATGTATGGACAGAGCAGTTAAAACCTCTTTTTTTTTCAGAACATTAATTCTCAGAATTCTCAGATCCCCTCCCTCTTCCTCCACACACATATCTTTCTATAAAATTAAATTCAACATTTAACAACACTTGAACTCACACATGAAGCTTCTTGCCATAACAGCTCCAACAATGCAGATAACAGCAAACAGGTGCACTGTTTTTTAAATTTTCTTAAGCCTTTTATTCTCTTTGCAGCTCTTTCATAACCTTTCTTTTCCCCAACCACCATGCATATATACCAGCCTCACTTATCCAAGCTGCCACTTCTGTAGATCTGGCTCAAAATGAAGACAGAAGCATTATTTCACTCTATTTAACATTACTTTAAATAGCTTGAAACATTTTCCTACAGCTCAGACACTAATGAAATGAACTAGCACAAGAAAATTACAGTATGAAACTGAGTCTGTCCTCATCAAGGACAGCTAAAATTGACTAACAATGACAGAGATATTATTTTTCATGTTAGATTTTTATTTAATGGAAGTGTTACAGATTATGAGAATTGTAGAACTATACAATGGTTTGGGTTGGCAGGGATTTTAGAGATCATCTGGTTTCAACGCCCCTGCCTTGGGCATGGACACCTTTCACTAGATGACATTGGTCAAAGCCCCATCCAACCTGGCACTGAACACTTCCAGGGATTGGGCATTCACAGCTTCTCCAAGCAACCTGTTCTTGTATGATTAGAAAAGTTTGATAATGTGTCAAACAGTCTATTTCCAAGCACATAGCTAACCCTATGAATTGCAGGAGACAGAAATGTTCTGTTATGCAAAATAACAATTATTTACTTAAATACTAATCTCCAAAAAACTCTGAACAAACAAACAAACAAACAAACAAAAAAAAACCCAGAAAACCCAACAAAACAGGTAGGTCCCTGAAGAAAAAAATTATTTTTATTATTACTTTATTCATTTTTACTAAGGTATCTTAGATTGTTTTTCGGTTTGTTCCTTTTATTAAACAGATTAAAAGTCAGTAAGACAATGCTTTTCTTATCTAACTCTCAAATATTATGTATGGATATACATAATATTTTTGATAAACTGTTTTGACTCCATTACTCCAAAATTTTTATAGCTCTTTTATCTTTTAAAATATTTTACCTTTAAAATCTTCTATCTTTTAAAATCATCTTTTATTGATTTTTTCAGTGTGTAGTTCACAGGCCACCTCAAAAACTGTGTTTCTGGAGTCCATGAAACACAATAGCTACAATTTCTGCTCAGACACTGACTTTATTCTCAAGGCCTTTCACTCTGCTCGCTCACATCATTATTACTTTCTTGCATCATATCCTGCATCCTTCAGTCAGTCATGCAACTGTTTGTTCACACTTCTCCCACACTCCCTCTCACTGGAAAACTCAGGCCCAGACAGCCACGGGAGAGCTCTGAAGCCTCCTCCTCAAGTGCCAATGCTGCTGGGGCAGGAGGCTAAATTAACAACCCACAATGGCTGCAGTGAGTGTCAAACACTTACTGCCACGGGCAGATCAGCAGCGCAGGTTCTGAGAAGCTCCTGCGGAGGTACTCAGCGAATGCAACAATCGTCACTGATACATGTAGCAAAGGCATGCAGTAACTTGCACACACAGACTGATAAAAATCTGCAAGTCTACCTTGTGAAGCCACAGCCCTCTACTTCTGAAGTGCTTCTACAAATCCAAGCCAGAGCATGTTTTAACACCACAACCACTTAGTGGGGCTCACTGTCATTGGAATGGTTTTATTACAAAGAACAGGGAAGATCCTTCCTCATAAGACAGCTGCAGCATTCAAGATGGCTCCAAGCAGTAATTCCATTTTTTTTCAGTGTTTGCTCCTTGGGAGCCAATCCCATGCTCCAAAAAGCACAGATTTCAGTAACAGACTTTTTCTAAAGACCAGGGGCATCAGTCCAAGACAGTCATAGGGTTGGTTATCCCTGACATTGCACTCAGATGGGTAGCTCTCATTCCAAAAGCAACACGGGAAGTTGGCACTGTTGATCCCTGAACATTGACTGGAGGAACAGGATTTTAGCATGAAAAATCTGACTGCAAGATGAAACTGGGAGCAGCATCCATTTCTTGCTATTGATAATTGTCTACACAAAGGATGCTGAGGCTCATTATGGACAGATCAAATGTCCAAGGCATGAAGCCTCATTTCTGTGATTCTCCCAGTCAGTTTCACAGGCCTGTGACCCAATACCTGAAAATCTACATACATACATACATACATACATACACACACACACACACACACACACACACATATATATATATATATATATATATATATTATTATTATTAGAACTTCAAGTCAGGAATTCAAGGGACCACATCAAAACATTTAATCCTTACTCTCCCCTCCCACCAAATACTTCCTCCTGGGATATCTAGCAAAATTACTTTAGCTGTTGCCCCTGAGAGCACCTTCAGGAAGGTACATACCTATGGAGCCATGGGTCATCCTGAAACCAGCAATGTTTGGTTACTGGTTTAACCAATGTTAAAGGCATTAACATCTCTTTAATAGTCCATTATTTGAAGATTTCTTCTACAGTGAATTCTGAGTTTTTTCCACACCTAGATGACGAGCCTCACTATATTATTCTCCATTTTAATTTTTAAAACAGAAGACGTGTAGTTGCAAAATGTCTCAAAAATCTGCGTTATGAATGAAATAAATTATGGAATAGATTAGAATGCATTAGGCACTACTGCTGTATGTAAAAACCTGCTGCAGCATTGCTGCATCAAACTCTCAAAAAAAAAAATCAAGAGACTAAGCCCAAATTGCCTCAAAAACCAAAAAACGTGAATGAGAACCATTAACTGGATAAAGAATTCTCAATCTGCACTAGAAAATTGATGTTTTCTGTCTAGTCACTGTCAGAAAAAACACAATGCATCTAAATTCTAAATCATGCTCTTTGGACAACTTTTCCTAATAATTTTATTTTCTTAGTTCTTCCATTTTTAAAAGCAGAATGTAAATTTTCACTAAAAGGGCAGATTCTAGCAAAGCCAGACAAGTCATAGTTCCTATCATTAACAAAAGTTAGTAATTTTATTGATTTCACAAAACTAAAACTAACTTGGGTTGTATGACTTCCTTTCAAGTGAACAGACAAGGTGACCTTGAGGCCCTTTCCAACTCCACCTTCTATCAAAGTAATGCTTTAATTAAGATGCTTTTCTCAACTGAAACACCCAGTTCCAAAGAGGTTCTCATTGGTCCTACCAGTCTGGAATTTTTCTAAATTACAGAAATTCCAAATGAGATTAAAAGAAGCTAGTATGATCAGAGAATGTAATGATTTTGAGATAGCTGCCAGAATCTTGGTCCAGAAGAACCACAGCAGGCTATGGAAAATAAGGGTCTATTTTTTCCTCTTACCCTTGCTAGGTAATATTGGCAGGCAGGCATAGTGACATGGAATGTCACATGCTTCACTGATACAGCACTGCCAGCAGGTGATGGATAACTGGGAATTTTGAGGCATAAAAAGAATTACCATTTATCTAAAATTAGATATCAATAGACATTCAGTTTCAATTTATGGAACAGAAAAAGAAATAATCAAACCAGATGGTATCACTTAATGAAAAATAGTTAAGTACTTTGGCAACACAATGATAGTGGTAAAGCCTCATCTTATATAAAAAAGAAGGTTCAAGTCACCAAAGTAGGAACAAATCATGTGGGACATGAATTTGACTGTAATTTAGTAGACTCTAGACAGGCATCTCACCAAATATGTGAACCACTACACAGTTATGGTGGTTTTCCAGGCTGCTAAGAGTTAGCTAATGGAATCAAACTTTGACCTTCAAATGTTCGATATATACTTCGGGTAAGGCTCTTTTCCTTCCCTAGATGTTAAGTTACATGGGAAGTTAACTAGGATAAAACAATTATAAACCCTGACTGATTCATTAAATTCCTAATTCTGTCTGTCTATAGGATCTAAGCAAAATCACAAAAAAGAAAGAAAATAGCCTTTAATTAGCCTCCAAAGCAAATAACCTAGTAGCTCAGGATCTTGTCTCTCAAGGAACACTTCTGAGGTTGTAGAGGTGTAGGAAATGTTGTTATCTGTAAGTCAGGCCATGTTCTATAGGATGCAACTGTCACCCACAGGATAATGATTTCTAGAGCTGACCCACTACAAGCAGTGAGGAGATTCTCATCACAAGCTTGTCTAGACCAATCTATGCATATATGAGGACAAGTTTCAAAACATAGCATGTAATATGTGCCTTCTAAACAAATTACTTTCTGGTGATCAAAAATCATTAACAATAATCTAGGGTGTGACCTGGAATACCTTATACACAGAACTACAGCCCAAATAGCCTAATGAGTCTGATGACTCCAGAGCAACAGACTGAACTGTGGCTGCTGATCCTGGCAAATGCTGTCAGACAGAAACAAAACTCGATGCTACACTACAAAGCAAATCTTAAATACCTGAGGTACAAGAGGCCACGTCAGTCATAAGCTGCAATGCAAAAGCTGGATGCCATATGTTAAAAAGCTCAAGTAAAAGGTCCTCCAATATTGAGTAAAGTCACATGGCAGGGTCCACATATTTTGTCTTTCTGAGCTCAAGAAATTATACAGAGCTGAACTCTTAAGTCAAAGAATGAAAATATCAGATCGCCCAGATGTTCCTGTTCCAATGTCACAAACACCAGAGCTTGCTTGAACAAAAGTTAATGGAGCTCCTCTGGACCCCTTCAACACTAAGTGCCACCCCTAACCACAATCAGTGCACTGACATCAAGAAAGCTCCAGCATGTACTGCCAGATGGTTTATCTGTCTCCTGACACTCATTTGATGTCTGTGCTAGAACCATATCACCATTCAGAAAGTTGTAGGTCATCCTTTCAAACCAAGATTAGCTGCAAGTCTAAGGCACCTCTCTACCATTTTACATCCTCATCATGTACATCTCCTCCCAAGACAGTAACTCCAGCAACGGAAAACTATCTGGCAGGACCTCTCAGAGAGAGAGCATCCTCAGAGGGCCAGTATGTCAACAATCTGGGATTCTGTGGGGATGTTAATTGTCATTCAAAGTTGGTAAGTGATTAAATGAACCACTTTTGACCAATCTGTTGTGCCTGAGCAGCAAAAGGATTTGCTACCTAAACTCACAGGATGAGCAAATGGCATGTACCAAGATGTACTGCTTATTGCTCTGCCTTTGCATTGGAAGCTGACCCAGAGTGAAGGCTAAGATACTTGGTCTCTTCAGTCTGCAAGTTCCTCAGGAGGAGGATTTGCTCAGTTTCATCTGGAACCCATGGACCAATAATGAAATTTCCACTAATCACATCTTTTCCCGGGTTTTGGCAGCAAAAAGGAGGCCTCTATTTAGTTACTGCTATTTGCAGGGAATACCAAGACCATCATCATCACACCCAGCAAAACAGAAAACACAATGAAGCTTACAACATTAAAAAAAACCTCAAAAAAAACCTCAAGAAAAACTACAAAAGAAAAATTTTTACTCCAAAGTCAAGAGGTCAAGTTTAGCACATGATTCTCCACATAACTGTAATTTGCTGATCACAGTATAAAGAGCAAAAGAAGCTCCAGCAGGAAGTACAGTAAGTTTAGTTTGGCTTTCCACCTTCAGAACAGCACGCTACCTGGTCCAGACTAAGGTGCTGTAATGGCATGGTTTGGATACAGGGACTTGGTGAACTGGGCTAGCAAGTCCAAACTTACCTCGCTGGGCAGGGTGGTAGGGTCTTGAGTGTGGTTAGTGGAAACTACTTCACTGTGGTTGCACATGCAACTGACCAAATCTACTCTTGGAAGAAGAAAAACTAGAACAGTTACTTCAACAGAATATCCAATATGTCAGGAAAATATTAGCTCTTCTATGGAGAAAGGTAAGCCAGAAGACACTGGAAATATGTACTGTAATAGGGAACATTAAATCATACCTTAAGGCACTGAGAACACCTTCATACTACTGAGGAATGCTCATACTTTGGTTCCTGTTAGGGTCTTCTCCTATGATATCCTGCTTTGACAGAAATAATGTGACATTACTGAAAACAGGTCCCATTCCTGGGTAAGGTTCTTGCCTACCTAGAGGTCTGCAATGCCAAAGGTTAAAGGGCTGTCTCAAGACATAACAATCTCATTTCTCTCAATCTACCCTAGAAAAATGCAAAAGGTGAGCTGAAATAGATGATATTATTTGTAGATTTTATATTTTTATTTTAAATAAAAAATAATAAACCCACACTTATTAATGGCATTTAACAAAATAAAATATTGACTCCAGAACCACAAAAGGTAGGAAAAAAAATAAGTGCAGCTTCAACCTTGTCTAACAACTGCAAAAATTACTTTGAATAAAACAAGCAGGAGGAAACCCTAGAGCAAACCAAACTAAAATACAGCTCTTCAAAGCAGCATTGATTGTGGATCAAAGGGAAAGGCCATCAAAACTTCCCAAGCTACAATGTTTCTGCATGTCTGAAAAAGAATTAACTCAGAACAAATATGGAAATAATAGCAGGTCTCTGTTAAGCCAACAACAAAGAAATCCTTAATACTGTAAAACAAAGTTATATCAAATTTTCCTTTTTAAAGACACATGAAGCTCCTTTAGCACAATGCTTTTAAATGTTATTTATAGTAACAAAATCAAAGACTTAACATAAAAGTCAAAGGGATTATCATCAATGGTCTAGCTATGCAGAAGTTACTCTTCTAGTTTTCTGTTTCTTTTGTGGTCTTCAAATACGAAGATGCAATACAAAAATACTTCTATACCGCTACGTGATCTGTTTCAACTACATTATCTCAGCATAGCAGATGAAGTAACAATCAGCTTTTGGACAGCCAGCCACATTAAACAGTAGTATGCAAGTGAGCAATTTCAATGGCTGGTTTTCATGTTTTTTTCCAGCATCAGTTTTTCTAATTAATTAGCATATTTTTCTTACAGTTTACAAGAGGAAACAAACAGCTCTTAGTTAAGAGCTGGATCCTGTCAGGAGACAAGAAACACATGAATTAAGATATGAGTATTACTCACCCAATATGCACATGTCACCTGAACCACAAGGACTCTCCATAGAACTGGAAAGCACATAAGTCCTCAGTAACCTAAGAAAACCTTTCTTTCAGAACACAATTTGGAGAAGAAAAAGCAAAAATACTAGAGAAGTGATCCAGCACACAAATAACCAAACAAGGACGACTGTTCTCATTCTTGGGATTTTCTTCTGCTTTATTGTCAGCTTGTGGCAGAGACTTAATTCAACTGTATTTCAAAATACCACTTACAGGAAAGGGCAATAACAACGGCAAGGTATTAATAAAAAAGTGTTTTTAAAATGTTACCATAAACTATCACCCTTTATAGGCAGATGGTGTGTGCTTCTGAGCTCTGCATTCCCAAAATGACCAGTCTCCACTCACTCTGTTAAGGCCTTTGGTTCAAAGTCCTACAAATAACAATGGATCATGTCTGGAAGTCAAATGATAAAAGTTGGATCATTGCAGCCTACTTAAAATTGTCATCAGTTTTTATGTGGCAGAGTATCCTTGGGCATGTTTTGTTCTCAGTATTTTTCATTTCAATAGTTTTTATGCAGAATTTTATGACATTAAATTTTTAAGAGGCAGAATTCACTACTTCAGGACTTCCAGCAATAGCTTAAGAGTCCTTGTGAAGCTAAACAGAAGATTTTTCATCTGAAAAGAATCACTACAAATTGCTTTAACTACTCAAGTGTTTAACCTTTCTATACAATTTTAATGAGTTCCATGTATGATCAGAAAACAACAATACGGCTACATCAAATGAGGATCAACTAAGAGACAAAGGAAAAACAGGATGTTTCTCCTCCTTCCTTGAAAGGTTTTCTTTTGTTCTCATTCTTTTAAGTGTTCTATCTTAGTCTATCAGACACAAAAAGCAGAAAACTGGCATGGAGATAATGCCCAGGTCATACATAAGCTCTGCTGTAGTCTGCCCTGCTGCAAAGTACAAAGTGAGTTGACATATCGGGTCTACATCAAAGACATGCCCTTTGGCAGGTTGTAAAGACAAGTTGCAATTTTGTCCATAAAAATGTGTGTTCTACAAAATGGGCTCTGTAACATGAACTGTTAGTGGTATGCCACCATTCCATTGATCCTGCACATGCGTTCATTTCTCAGGAATGCTTCTAAGCTGGGCTATGCCTTGCCCTAAGATAAGCAGACTTGCATGAAGAAAAAAAGCAGTGTGTCACAGACAGAAAGATTCTACTCTCTGCAGGAGACTTCTTCCATAAAATGCAAGTTCTGATAGAGGGCATGCCAATGGCTCCTGCTTTATTGCCTGTATCACATACATGGTATTTACAGTAAGAGATTAATAGAATGGGAGACCTTTCCTGCTTATGTTTTAAAAATTAAGAGAACAGTTGAAAAAACACTGCATTGCAGGAGGTTTTCAAAAACTCCTTAATCAAATACTGAAAACGAGTAAATACAACACTGACAGTCTGGAGTCTCAGTGCTTACACATTACAATGTGTTTTAAGACAGTCATGTAATATATATTTCCAAAGTACTTCTGCTTTTTTCATTGTGAATATGGGAAACAGAGAGCTGTGAAAGAACTCCAGGCTGAAGTCCAGTTCTTGTGTTCCTTTTTATCCATAACTATTATACGGTACATTACGAGCTTCAATATAGATTGAATACAGAGACACGGCCATATCAATTTCTGTCATAATTACTGTGAGAGAAGTAGTAACAGAGAATGAATGAGGCAGAAGTGTAGCCACAGAAGGAAGATGATTTTATGACTGTGAAACAGAACTACTACAGAGACACTGTTGGTATCATAACTACCTCTCCCACAGATTTCCTGAACAGCTTTGAGTAAGGTACTTAATCTTTCCATGTCTCAAATCTGCATGGGTAAAGCAGAGGTCAAAATACTTAACCTTATAGGCATGTTGCAAGTATAGAAACATTTGCATTTGGGAAGCTACTGGGTGCTGCTAATAATAGCTGTGTATGTACAATTGAAACATAAAATGAAAATCTGCTTCAGCACTGTTTGAAAGGTGTACAAAAAATTAAGTACGGCACCTCACAACAAACAAATAATAACTAAAATTCTGTAGATCTATGAGTGAACTTAAAATAGTTGGGAAACTGGCATGAAAGTACATCATTGAAAGTGCACATTGTAATACACAGACATGAAAAATAGACTGATAAAAGCAATGCCAGCAATGTTATCTGTATAATTTCATACCTTTTAGCATTTCACTTTCAAAGCCTAATATTGTTGCAATGTAAGAGCTTTTATAGAAAATCTACAATGTATATATCCATACAGTGCTCTATACATTAATTCATCCTCTTTTTCCTAAAAATAATTCAGCAGTACACAATTTTACAACATATTGATCTAGGTAAGTCATGAGTCGTTTTTTGTGAGTAGGTATCAATCACTTCATTGTTTACTTGTCTGTGGAAAGAAATTGATTTAATCAAACCATGCAGTAATACATTATTGATGTATCCCAAGAAAACAAAGTCATAATGAACCATCAGGGTCCTAACATAAAACACTGTAAGGAGCAGCAATTTCGGCTTCAATCTTTCCTAGTGATTTGCAAACATATGTGACTGTATACAAGTAGCAAAGACTAATGCAAGACTGTAGTTGGTCTGAGCAGCAGCACATGTCATTCACATAACAGACTTGGGACAAGCTCTGCAGAACTTGGCAACCCCAGGAGGCTGGACAAAACACACTGTGGACCTTGTGTATCTCCACCACTTATATACAGCAGTGTATCATCTTACAAGCTACTTGATTTTAGCAAATCATTACTCTTCTAGGGGGAAATGTGAAGCAATAGGACATCATGAAAATAAGACTCTTAGCCCTTCTTCACAGCAGTGGCTCAGCCTTTGTTCTCCAGAGGCTTTAAACTTTTCCATGTATTAGACCACATGGGAACAGCAATTTTACTCGATACACAATAAAATCCTTTATGCACATTTGTCAAACAAAATACGGCTTACAATGGTAACTGTAGCAGCAGCTTGAAAGAGTAAAGTTAGGATAGCAATTTGATGTATTTTATAGACTTTTGAATGTATGTTCATCAGCTTAGAGCACGGAGAAACAAATACCAGAGCAACATCTGCTGCCAAAACAACTTTGGCAAAAGTGAGTATTTTACTGCAGTGAAACTTCTGTTACAATCACGAGAAATAAGAGAGTACAGTAGCGACACCATATCAGAGCATCTTCACTAACGCTGCATTATTACAAAATGTTGGGGGATGTAAAATGAGCCACATCAGAATTTAGCACTGCCCAAGCCCACGAGAGTACCTCGATACAGCTTACAGAGACATCTATAGGTAGTGTCTGTCTAATACCTTATAATTATTTACGTAGGAGAGAGAGGCTGAACTTCCTATCTAAGAATTCATATAACGAGGTGAAAACATTTTTACAAGGAAAGTGCTTCACAAATACACTAAACAAATAATAGGAATAAGATAGCATTACCCTCTACCAGAAACAGATGCAAGACTAGTAACGGCATGTTACTTAAACAATTCAATCTGTATCAGAGATGAATAAAAGATAAAGTTCGTGTAGATACAAAAAAGCAGCGTAGCCAGCAGCCTATCTTTCCAGCTTTGTCGTCTTTCTACGCACTCAGCTGGAGCTGAACCAGACTCAACTTTGCAGGAGACACGCATACGGACGTGTACAACCATACGTGCTGTACCGTGCGTAACTATTTGTTGCAAAATTCCTCGAATAAAGAGAACGAACCCAGACGTACTCCGAAACGGGAAAACAACATAAACGATGTACTCTGTTACACTTAGCGAACAGTAATACAGAATCATGAGAACAGATACACTAGGGTAAGGGAGACAGTTTCTTAATGAAGTGGGAATGGACCGAGTCTCCAGAGGCACGGAGCCTTTCCAGAAGCGGGTTACATTGCCCTGGACATTGCCCAGCTCCGTGGTGGAAGTACAGAGGGTGAAGCGAAATCCCAGGTCAGAGTTGTCTCTAACGCCCCTCACCCGTGTCCTGTCCCCACTAAAGGGATGGGAAGGCAAATCCCGGCTATTTCACTTTTCTCTAAATTAAAAGGAGGGATTTTCTCGGGATATGTGATGCACGAACTTTGCAGAGATATAGACACGGTCCCTAGGTATTTATTTACACACTTAATCACACACACACACATGCAGAAAGAAGAAAAGAATAGAGGCATTTCCTCACGCACACAACGCAGAAGGGACGTAGGTATTCCTCTCCTCCAGGCAGGCAGGGACGGGCGGCAGAGCCGCGGGCTGCCCGGACCGCCAGCCCGGCTGAGCCGGCACCGGCACCGCTCCCGCACGGGCACCGCCGCGCTCCCGCCCGCTCCCTCGCACGCACGCCCCGGCTCGTTCCGGAGCCCCTCGCACACTCCGTGCCCCAGACTCGCTCACACGCTCTCTCTCTGCCTCTCCCCCTCCCGTCCCGCCTCGCAGTGGCCCCGACCGCCGGCAACAAAGCGGCGGGCGGGCAGCGCGCCGGGCTGGCGGCGGCGGGACGCGCTCGCCCCGCACACACACACACAGACACAGACAGACACACAGACACATGCACACGCGCACACACACATACAATGCTGCCGCTGCCACCGCGGCACCTACCAGGCGGGCAGCCTCGGCCCAGGTGCGGTCCTTCTTCTTCCTCTTGTCTTTCATGTTTGCATCTCATTGAGGTGGTTCGGGGGGGGGGGAGCGGGGGGAGGGCGGACCGGGAGTGGGGGGGGGCCCGGAGGGGTTCCGCACGGACAATGATACGGTGACACCGAGCTCTGGAGCCCCCGGGGCGGGAGGGGCGGGGGCGGAGGAGGAGGAGGAGAAGGAGGAGGAGGGTGGGGGCAGAGGCTCCCCGCGGCGGCGGCACAGCTGTGACAGCTTGAGGGATGCTCCGCCGCGCTCACAACAATGCGCTGTGACGTCACGCGGGGGAACCGCGCCCGCGCCCAACATCCCCACGGCGGCGGCGGCGGCGCCCCCCGCCCCAGAGCGCGCCCGCCCCCCAAGCCTCGCGAGAGCGCGGCCGCGGGCCGGGGGCGGCGGCGAGGGGAGCGGGATGGCAGGCCGGCCGGCGCCGCCGCACTACAACTCCCGTGGTGCTCCGCGGCGGCTCCCCGGGGACGCGGCGCTGGGGGCGCTGCCGGGGCGGGGGCGGCGGGCGGAGGTGGCGGCGAGGGCGGCCCCGTCGGCCCCTTCCCCTCCCTCTCCGCCCTGTGCCCGCTTCGCGCCGCGCCGCGTTCCGTGAAACCAGCCCAGCACCCCGCCCGGCCCTCCCCCGCGGTGCGAGCCGATCGCTGGCCCCTACTTACGGCTGGGGCGGTCCCCCGGCCCGGCGGTGCCCGCCCGTGCCCTCCTGGCTCCGGCCGGGGCCGCTGCGGGAGTGCCGAAGCGAAGGCAGCCCCGGGCGGGCCGGGGCCGGCGCGCAGGGACCCCGCGTTCGCGATTCAGCTCCTCTTCTTTTCGGAACAGGAAAGAACATCTTGTTCCAGTGTGTAAACAAAGGGAGTTGATGTGCTGCACTCGTAAAACCGCCGAAGGAGGTTTTCTTTAATTGGATGACCCAGGATTAAGATACCCACGAAATGCGGAGCGAAGGGACTTGGCACACCTTCCTGAGTTGCAGGATATTGTTATGCGGGGCTTGTTTCCTCCCTTTGCCCAGATTATAGCCTACATTAGGAATATTATCTAAATACATTAGGTATTTTTTTGTTCGAAATGAAACTAGTTAGAAATTATTCAAGGTTTTATGTATCCATCTATTCAGTGCCTGCTCTCCTTTGTCCTCTCAGTAGCACCCGTGTTACGCCTTGCCTTATTCCTTTGGTAACATTAAACCTTATTTCTCCATAAATACACAGTTTTGGGGGGGAAGGAATTACACCAAACCAACTCCCACAGTGCTTAGCCTGTTTTACCAAGAAAACGACCAGGACAGCCCTGAGAACCTTCAACCTCTCAAGGAAACAGAAGAACCTGATAGCATCCCCCAAACACTCTAAATGAGCACTCAGATTATCTGGTGGTTTGGATCTTCCTCATATTTTAGTGGGAAAATAGGCATGGAAGATAGCACCTTTCCAGATTTCATTATTCACTCCCACTTATGTAAAAATATTAAAAATATGAGCAAAACAAAATTCTGTTAAACAGCTGCTTCTAAATTTAGTTTTGATTCCTGTCTATACAATATTAAGCAGAAGATTTGGGTATGCCTCAGAAATGTTCTTGAGAAAAATGTTGTCGCAGCTGCAATGTTTCAGGTTTGACATTGTGCAAAAATTTTTACAATCAGCCAGTTGTTGAAACAGGTACATATGCCTTTGTTATTTACTGAATGCTGCCTTTGTCACCTTTTAACATTTATAAAGAAACAGTAACATTTATAAAGAAAATGCTTGCTGTTACTATCACTTCTCTATGTTTTGTGGTTTTGACTTCATTTCTACCTTTTTATGTTTCTGCCATACTTTAGTTGGTTTTTTTTTACCTTTGCATTTCCTCACCTTTAGTGAATTTGTATTCCAAATCATGCAGGTTTTTATTCACATCTCATCGCCCATGCTAAAAGCCTAAGTCTGTAGTAATCGAGTACTTCATTAAAGCTGCCTTTGAAATACCTTCATTGTTTTCAGTACTGAAAATACAACAAAATAGAAAAAATATAGGGACATTTATCAGTCATTGCCATCATAGCTGAGTGTTGGAAGACAGAAAGAAATATTCTGCATTATTTCCCATCTCTTCATAGGTGGCAGCTTCACGTACATAACACGAACTTCTGTTACAAGACCTCTGGTGTTGCAGTGGTGGTGTTGGACAGAAAAGGACACTGTAGGGAAAAAAAAAGTTCAGTGAGCCCCTAAAGCTAATCTGACTTTGTGGATTTTTTGGTTGGTTTGCATGGTTTCTAATGTCTGCTGCAGTCAGGATTAGACTTTCTTTTGGTATTTCTGTGGACCCCTGGAGTGATCTTTTTAGTTCTATTACAATGGTTAAATGACAGTGTCATGCTGTCATTAATTTATTTGCATCATTCTTACACAATCCAGGTGTTCCTAAGTCATAGAATGGTTTGGATTGGAAGGAACCTTAAAGATCATCTAACTCCAACCACTCTGCCTTGGGCAGGGACGTCTCCTACTAGACCAGGTTCCTCAATGCCCCATCCAGCCTGGCCTTGAAAGTTCCTTCCTTTATTCACATGAAAATAATTGGGAATCATGTAGTGACAATTAGGGGCACTGTCTTTGCTGGAGAAAGAAAACCTGTTATACAGCTGTTTGCTGTATTGGGGGACCCACTGGAGAGAGTACCCACCAGAGCAGAGAGCTGGGGGGTTCTCTCTGTGTTTCATGATGGGATAAAAAGAAGGAATCTGTACTCCTGAAATAGATTTTTTTTTTTCTGCAATAAATGCTGTAGCTGAATCCAGTAAAGTTTGTGAGCATGCACAGAAACCAAGTGCCTCAACAGAGCAATACACTTCTGCTTTAAGGGGGTAAAGTCTTGTGTAAGTCTAGAAGTACAGCAGAAAAAGGTCAAGTTCTTCTTATGAAAGAAGACATTTGCTATTGATTATAGATACTGTTTACTTCATGAGTTGGACCTGACCCCACAGGAGATCATAACTGCTGCTTCTCTAACTGAATTGGCAATAGGAGAATTGAGAAATGGTGAACTGCCTTCAAACTGGAACCACTGGAACTATGGCTAAAAGCTCAGCATATTTAACATGTATATATGTGTGTGTGTGTGTGTGTGTGTGTGTGTAAATACTTACAGAGTATTGTAAACCACATCGGATAACCTGCAAATACTGCAGAAAGATGTTGCATTAAAATACATAATTAATTTTTACCCAAGCAATATTTATGTGATGTTATGATACCAGATGTTACTGGTTTGACCATGGATGGAATCAGTTGTTTATTATGGATGTATTTGTGTTCAGTTACATTTTCTAGCATCCATAGAATGGCCAAATGATACTAAGACAACATTGGAGGCTGATTTCTTAGCTTCAGTACCCAGACTGAACTGCTATAGAAGCTTTAGGTTTGACATTATGTAGTAGGCCATCTGAACAACGTTATTCTTGTTTCCTGCATAGAAAAATTACTTTTGATGTCTACTGCCAATTTTTATTCTTGTGTACAGTAATACTCCTGTTAAGCTGAAATCTGTGACCTCCACTTCTTATGCAAGTGTTTATATATATATAAATATGTATTGCTTCAATACAGTGAAACACTGTTTCAATACAAATTCCAGTTTCAGCTCTTACAAAAGAACTAGTATCAGCTGTTACATGAAAATGCCATATGTGTGCAGAATGATTTATTCACAGCATGACAATTCAATCTAATGTGCCATTTCTACAATAGAAATTACATTCTCTACAATTGAACAAGAGATGCTGAGTTACAAGATAATTAAGAAAATATCCCAGAAGATACTAATGGAGTCACTGCATTTCCTAAATTATTGTTAGCACAGTAATGACAAAAAGAAAACCATAAATTATGGGTTTGTGTGGACTTACGGGAAACCAAAGCCATTGGGATTGACAATTGACAGCGAACCATTTACAGATACTGGTGTCATAGTTGTAGAGTGTGTTTTATACTATTGATTTAAAGAATGGCTATTGCCAAGTATCCAGACAGTTTGAGCTTCACAGCATTTATTACACTTTAAGGGACTTATCTCTTTTAATCATATGCCATATGGACCTGAATCAACATAACAAGTTTTTCAATTATATTACTAAGTCATAATAACAAGCTCAGAATCTAGTATTATCAGGCTGATGTTACTGTATTTGGAAAGTCTCCTGAAGCTGATGAAAAAAACCAAATCCTATAGTCTATACGGGAGGGTGAAAGTTAAATTTTGCTAAATACTAACTCATATGCACAGAGTATTCTTTTCTTGAGCTTGCCATTTCTTCTCTGAGGTTTGTAGAGGTCATAGAATATGTGGAAGAGCTCACTCTTCCCCCCACCCCCCGCAAAAAAAAGGAAAAATTTCAACCGTATTTTTCAGTTCTCAAATCAAGGTGTACATTATTTAGGTACAACTAAGTTATGTACATTTATTCCTAAATGTGTAATGCATGAAGTCTATTAGAAACAGTGCACTGTGAAATCTAAAGTTTTCCTGAGACCCATCGCACCTTAGCAAATTTTCAAATAACTTGACTGTTAGTAATGAGGATTTATTCTGTTGGCTTTTGAGTTCATCACAATTGTCATTACTTTTGTCTCAGACCAGGAATGGCCAAGTACTATAAATGTAGGGTTATTTCCTTTTCTCCCTCCTATTGCTCTCCAGCGGGCAGATAAACACTCAGGTCTTTTTTCTGGCACTGCAGCTGAACTAGTAAACATGGTTGCAGCTAAGCTGTGGTCCACTTTGCCCTCCCAACAGGTGAGAAGTGATACACCCAGCATAGAGAGCTTCCCAAGCTGTCACCTTCCAAGCCACCTCCAGCAGCACTTCCCTTGGCCACGCTGGCCGTCATTTTTCCTACTAGGGATGCGGAACCACCCTTCCCAAATCCATAGGGACAATTTCTATGAGAAGGCTCTTGTCTTTGAACGATGAACAGTTTACAAGATGCCATAAAAATGTTGGAAAGAAAATATTTCTTTGTACATACACAACAGAAGAGTAGAGAACCTGCCTCTGAGGCATTACACCCCAACTGCATATAGATCACACCTCCTGGTAGTTCTGTAAACCTCAGAGGAGAAGGAAATGTCTGCAGATGGCTGACAAGATTACTTTCATTTTTATATGACACAGTTTAGTCAAATCAAAACCAGAGCAGCTGATAGTTTATCTCATCTGCCTTTTTTAGATGTTTATCTAGTTGATTATATGGAAGTTGCTGCGTGGATTATAAATATGCAATTACAAGAGAAAAAAAATTAAAACTGTTTACTTGTAGTGTCTGATTTAACAGAAATAACATATCTTCCTATCTAGAAAGAGATTCCAGAATTCCTAATGTATGAATGCTATTCTAATACCATATTTCAACCTACAGAATGAACTTCACCTACAAGATAGACACGTGATGAAATATCACCTCAAGTTATATAGGATTTCAAGGAATTGTGAAGGTGTCCCAGAGGAGTTACAGGCAAAATTTATACAATGTGCTCATGGCAAGTCTCAAGTTGTCACAGCAAACCAATGATTGCAGGACAAATACTGGCATCCAGAACCTGATATGAAGAACTGAAGTTTAATACTAAAACCACTTACCAAAATTAAGACAAGTGACTCATGGAGTACCATTACAGCCTACCCCTTACATTTTTTTTTTCTGTGAATAACTGATATCACAGTCAATTTTGGCAATCACATATTTTTTGGCAATTATTCCAGCTATATAGCTATCTTTCTGTAATAGACATAAACCATAAAATGACCCAACAGAGTATTTACATTGTGCAACATCTGCTGCTACACTTGTTTTCTGATCTGTTTTCATCCATAGTTGAAAGCTGTAAGAATTAGTACCATTTAACTTCTTACAATGAATAATTTATTTTTTTTTCTGAGAATATATATAAAATGTCATCATCAGGTCAATCATGATTTATGGTAAAGCTGATGAGGAAACAGATGACCTGAAAAAAATACAAAAAAATTAAAACAAAACAGAACAAAATAAAAAAGTAACAAACAAACAAACAAAACCCCAAAACCAAACCAAAAACCAAAAAAACAAACCCCTCAAATCATGAAGACCTTCTCAATGGATTAATTGCAAATTTCAGGAGTAAATACCGTACATGTAATCACATAAATAATTTCCTAAGCTGATGCATGGAGTCCTACACACTTTGAACTGAATGTTGCTGTGTTGGGATTCAGATACAAAACACACAGTCCAACAGCATGAAAAGTAATAAAGATCATGGTTGTACTACAGATATGCAATTTAAATTTGCCTTTGTAAGTTCAAAAGCCTGGAATCCTATGAAAAGAGAATTCAGAATATAAGTTGTCTCTCTAGCTTGTTGGGGAAAGGACTACATACATATAAGCTGTCTTTGGGATAAGTGCACACCTGCTTGCACCTGCTTGCCAAGGGCAACTTGGAAATATTTTGAATTGTTTGTGCATAATGGATTGCTTTGCCTTACCTTCTTTGCATTGCAAGATAAATGAACAACACAGTCTGCTCAGCCTTCTGCTACTTGAAGGTATCTACCTACATGCATCTGTGACTTCTAGACCATAACAAAAATAGGAGAGAAATAAAAGATTAGTTTATTAACACCACAGAATTCTTAAAAAGGAGAATGGAGTTGATGCAGTGCTGGCAGAGGGCATATTTCAGGTACACTGATGTGAAAAAGCAACTTCAGTCTGGGAAATCCTTTTCTTGTGTTTAGTTGAGGCTCTTGCTGCAGAAGTGGTAGTGGGTTTTCTCTTTTGCTGCTCCTTTATGGCTGTGAAAACCACCATCAGCTATACCACATATCATATGATGCTTCAGCACAGATCAATAACCAAATCTGTCTAGATGTATTATATTATATTTCTCTATTTGAGCTGTTCCAGTTCTGCAGGAAGAACAACATATTCTCTCCTGAAGTTAGCAGACAAATCTGTGAATGCTTGGAACAAGGAAAGACATTGAGGTGCTGGAGCGTGTCCAGGGAAGGGCAACCAAGTTTGTGAAGGATCTGGAGAGTAAATCCTATGAATAGTGGCTGAGGGAGCTGGGGATATTTAACCTGGAGAAGAGGAGGCTTGGGGAGACCTTATCACTCTCTACAACGACCTGAAAGGAGGTTGTAGCAAGGCAGGGGTTGGTGTCTTCTCCCGGTCACCTAGTGACAAGACAAGAAGACGTGGCCTCAGACTGCACTAGGGAAGGTTCAGGTTGGACATTAGGAAGAATTTCTTCATGGAAAGGTTGTTAAGCATTGGAAAGGGCTGATTAGGGAAGGGGTGAAGTCACCATCGTTGGAAGTGTTTGAGAAACCACTGGACATATCCCTCAGTGCTCTGGTTTAGTTGGCATGGTCGTGTTTGCTCAAGGGTTGTACTCAATGGTCTTGAAAGTCTTTTCCTACCTTGATGATTCTGTGATTCTGTAATTCTGCTGATTGAGGCCCCAGCTCTGCAAGACACCCCATTCACACCAATACTTGCAGTGCCAGTGCCATTGGCTATTTCAGTATATTGGCTATTTAAGTATAATATAATAGAAGCCAAATAATGACCAAAACCATAGTTATTAAAATGACAATATCTTATTAACCATAAAAAGGTATGTGTCATAATTTTCAGCAGAGATTGGTCCTTGTAAGTGTGAATGTAATGTGGGAACCACATCAGATATTAGTTTTTAGGCATCATAACAGCAAAAGTATAGACATATATATCTATATGTATAAGTTGAACTTATGCACATTTGACTTATATACTCTTTTTAAACTGTTAATAAATAATAAGTTTAAACATTCTGTGAATATCACACAAGAAACCAAGACTTACAAACATGCTAGTTAGAACTATGAGGTTAAAATTTTTAATGTCAGTTTTCAGCACTTGGTTTCTTCAATCATCTTTCTGTTTTTGTACTCAGCTACTTTCTGCTATATCTCAGATAAACTTATGCCCATATTTTGACAATTCTATTCCTTTGAGTCATCCATTTTCTATACTCCAGCCATTCAACCAGAGATCACATAGACCTTAAAGAAATAAAGAAAATTAGTATTTGATACCACCTTTTTCCTTTTGTAAGAAAGAATTTCCTGCTATAGTTAAGAAGTAAAACTTTCATTTCCATTCATATATACAGTTCATCATGTTCATTTTAGGCTACAAAATTAAATTAAAATATAATATCAATACTGAGCATATGATACATCACAGTTTAGTTGGCATGTATTTGCCCACCCAGTGATATTTCAAAGTTTAAAGGAAGTTGAAGTCTGAATCTCTTTCTATTCCCAGTTCTATACCTTTTTCAGTTTAAAATATGTGAGTAGCCCTCTGAAGTTCATGAGACTATCATGTTAAGGAAATATTTTAACATTAGTAGAACCAGGCTCCCAGCATGGCAACATGTAATACTGGAAACTCTTTGGCTGGATTGCAGAGGGCACGTGGAAGAGACACATACCTATAATATCTGGATCTGCTGTTTCTTTGTAGATTCTTGAAAAATCAAAAGTGAGTGTAGCACTTTCCTACTATGCCTAGTAAATCTTGTACTAAGATATGGAAATAACTTAGAGAAATTAATGTTTTAATTCTCTATTTTCCATATTTTTTAAAGTATCCTTTTAAATATGAGAGTTTATGAAGTTAAGAGAGTTAATTTTAAGTAACCATTTAAAAATAATTAAACACAGACACAGATGATTTTGTATGTTCTTCTAGCAGAATTAACACCTGTGGATGTTCATTGCCATAACTGCACATTGAAAGCATAACTACACTGGGTTTTATATGGCCCTTGTGAAGTTTGTGGACAGGAAACCCTATCAACAAATTATGGTAAGTTACTGGAAAGCTCATTTCAAAAATGTAAGGATTTGTTTGGCAAATTACTCTTTCTAGAGCCTGAGGCTAGGGCAGGGGCAGGAAGTAAAGGTTACAAGGTGAATTATAAGTGTGTGCACGGTTCATAATGAAGGTTTGTGGACTGTGAGCTTTTTAGATCAATCCTTCAAATAGCTGCCTTTTGAGTTACACTCAACAATTTTAAGAGGGAAAACCTGTAAGGAAGTTACTTGGGGAAATGAAAGAATCTAACATATATTTTTAACAGGAGAGTGTAATTTCTGATAGCTGCCTTTATAGCTGACTCGGTTTCTTTAGTCAATTTGCATTTAAGAGATGATTAAAATAACCTTATAATTTGCTGCATTCATCCTGCTACAACTTATGAAAAAGGAAAGAAAATAGTTATGCATAATTACTGAGAGTGTTTGCAAAAGAATAATATTCTGCATTCATAGCATTTACCTGCCTTTATAAAGGCCAGCCATTTGCATGCATCAAAAATAAGACTTTTTATAAAAAAGGAGAAGTTGCCTTTATTTGATTTAAAAGATCTTAATTGGTTATTTTTAAACAAGCAAGGTAACTGGTAAAAGGAGTGCATTACAAGCAGTTTTTCAGAGCATATGACAATGTTCTATATTAATAAGCATTGTGGGAATAACACATCACTTATCCAGTCCAGTTATAATGATATTTTACGCAGGCAAATTACAGCATTACAGCTCAGCAGCAAAAGGCCTAGTGTAAAACTTCCTTACACAACATATGCTGAATTCTTAGATGCAAATTTGCCATTGAGGAAGGGGCCAGCTCACAGCCTATACATCATTTACATGATGCATGACAGTCTATGTTACCTATTATGCAGGAGCACACTACAGAGGAAATATCAAGATGTGTTTTTAATCTTACACGTGACAGAGATCATTGCTATTTTTCAGTTGATTGATGCTCACTAAGCAGCCCAACCACATCAACTACAAACACATCCTATCCCAAGTGAATGTGTCCTAGCAATTTTAAGGAAAAATAGTTCATTTTTCATTTTCCACACCAGGGTTAGTCCTTGGTTACTAAGATGTGTACAGTGCTGTTCCTCTAATTAACTGTTTTAAAGACCAGTTCTGTAAACTTTTACATGGAGGATTTATTTCATGCATCCATGAGGTGATCCTAAGAAATTTCTCATGCTTACAAGCCAAGGAAAGTCTGAGATGCCTGAGATTAGGCTCAGGCATAAATGCCTTAATCCAGTCACAAACCCCAACACTTTTCCCCTAGATTTTCTTTGCCTGGAAATGTACCAAGTCCCATGGAGCCTCCCTGTTGAGCTGCCCATTCCGTGCATGCTTGATACCACGCTGCTTGTGTGCGTGCCTGCTGTGAGCAGCCAGGCAAGGCACCTGAAACTCTACCTTCAAGGTAGCAAGCAGTGTGTGGTGGGGCATCTGGTTACATTTAGTGATTTACTGAAAGAAAACAGTCTACTTGTAATCGAAGAATTTAGTAAGGCGCCTAATACTCCATCTCTGATTCTGAAAAATAGGAAGGTATTCTCTTATTTACTTACTTTAATGCTGTAGTTATACTTTTTAAAAGAGTGAATAAGCTAGCTAAAATATACAGATTTTCTTTCATAAGATCAAGTTTCACATAAAATTACTCTAGCTTTACTTTTGTGGTTATCCATACGTTATTAAAACATTCTTTTCCTTTGGCATTTCTTCTGTGGGGAAGAGGTTGGAACAAGAGTTTCAGGTTCCAGAATAAATGGAGGATGGTTATTCTGGTCTGAACAAGCAAAACTGTGGTTGCTATAGTCAGGACTGCAAACCAGATTTGGTTTAAAAAGTATCATATGTGAAATCCTACATGGCGCAGAAGAAAGAAAATGTTCAAATTGAGATGCTGCACTATTACAGAAATTCTACACTCAAATCCTGGCTCTGCTCTTTCTTTCAATCCCCTGGAAGTCAGTTGCTTTTTCTCTAGCACAGTTTTCCAACTTGAACTAGAGATATTAATATTTAATTTTTTCCTCCATTTGTCTTCCTTGCTTATTCAAATTGAAAGCTTGTCTGAACAGGGACTGAAAATCTCTTGGTATGTACACATCATGCAATAAAGAAGAAACCTGATCTTGGTTTGGTCTCTCAGGCTACCATATGAAGGAATGTATATATATTTCTATATATATTAAGGTAAGTTGTATGATATTTAAAAAAATTACTTTTTCCAATGAAAAATTATTGTCTCACTTTTTTATTTTTTCATAAAGATTTCTAATGAATGTCAAATGTTGAAATGTCACATGAGAGCAGTCCAGTCTGTGGCCGGAGGGGGAGAAAATTGTCAGCTGGCCAATAAGAGCGGTTTTCTGGATATTTTGTGCAAATGGAACATCACAAAGATATGGAGCAGCAATAATTTTATCAGACTGAAAAACTGAATGAATTTGGCAGTTCTGTACAAAGGAGTTTTCAGCACAGATGCTAACATAAGAATAAATTATTGTACTAGTGGCTGTTTATAATTTCTAAGGAGAATTCTCTTCCCTTGTTTATTTTGAAGTAAGATATATTAATTGTATGCTTGGATTTTTTCCTTTTCTAGTAATTCCATTTCCTGAAGAGTTTGAGGCTCTGAGAATGGTGAGATAAATTGTCATACCTGTGTTCACTTTCAAAGGATTCCTTGAACACAAATCTCCTCAGGTTTGGCAATTTCATGACTGAAAACCACTATACCAAACATCATAAAACATAGTCAAAAGGTTTCAATTCACTTGAAGTTGGTCAGGTTCAATTTGAAGAAAATTACTCTTCAAAAATTATTCTTTACTACTTAAAATATGAACTACTGGAGAAAAATTCAGCCATGGATTTTCTTACTTTCAATACCAGAAACTGGAGTCAACAAGGTTGGCCTTCCTTCTGTAATTCCTATGCTTCTGCTTTCCAATATTAAGACTGCACAAGCTGTGCTAATGATTAGGTCTACATTATTTTTATGTGATTCCAACACTATTCCGTCAACACTATTCCTGCTGTTTGTTTTATCTCCGAGTAAATATATGCACTTTTACTATGCAAAGAGATGGGGTTTTTTTCTTCATCTGCAGAGAGCATGAAAAGGTAAGAAACACTTGCCAGATTAAATATTTTTTTGTGACTAAACAGAAAGGCATAAAAGTAACTATATGTAAAATGTAATGTATTGACTCTTTTAGCTACCACTCCTCTATTTTTCTCCCAGATTGTTATTCTTTTAAAATGCAAAATATCAATGTTCTTTGAACACTGGCAGTAGTGTTCTATCTTGTACAGTTGGGGATTTTAGGTTACAGAATATTATTCCATCTGAAACTTACAGGTTTTGACCTTTATTCCTAAACGTCAGATTTCAATAGCTTTATGGAGTTCAGTAATCCACAAAGTATATTTGTTCCCTACAAACAGTCTCAGTCTGTCCCATAATTGGTCAATAAAAAATGTAAAAGATTGAGATGTAGCTAGTTTGGATTACTTATGATATTTATATTTATGGTGCATTGACCCTGGCTGGGTGCCAGGTGCCCACCAAAGCTGCTCTATCCCTCACCACCTCAAGCAGACAAGGGAAAGAAAATATAACAAAAGGCTCATGGGTTGTGGAAAGAACAGGGAGAGATCACTCATCAGTTACTGTCACAGGCAAAACAGCTTCAACTTGAAGAAATTAGTTTAATTTATTAGCTATCAAATCCGAGTAGGAAAACAAGAAAAAAAACCCAAATCTTAAAACACCTTCCCACCATCCCTCCCTTATCTGCAGGCTTGACTTTACTCATGCTTTTCATTACCTCCTTCCCTGCAGGGGCTCAGGGGAACAGGGAATGGGGGCTCCAGCCAGTTCATCACACACTGTGTCTGCCACTCCTTCCTCCTCAAGAGGAGGATTCCTCACACTCTTCCTCTGCTCTAACGTGGGCCCTCCCATGGGGGACAGTCCTTCTCCAGTGTGTGCTCTTCATGGGTGTCAAGTCCTGCCAGTGAACCTGCTCCAGCGTGGACTTCCCATGGGATCACAGCCTCCTTTGGTTGTCTGCCTGCTCCAGCACAGGATCCTCCATGGGCTGCAGGTGGATCTCTGCATCCCTGTGATCCTCCATGGGCTGCAGGGGCATCTCTGCATCCCTGTGATCCTCCATGGGCTGCAGGAGCATCTCTGCATCCCTGTGATCCTCCATGGGCTGCAGGGACACAGCTGCCTCACCATGATCTGCACTATGGGCTACAGGGGAATCTCACACCTCTGGTGTCTGGAGCACCTCCTCCCCTTTCTTCTGCACTGACCTTGGTGTCTGCAGAACTGTTGCTCCCACATATTCTTATGTCATATCTCCCTCTGACTGCAAATAAACAGGTTTTTGCTCCCATTTTTAACTCTGGTATCCCTGAGGTGCTGTCACCATCAGCGATGGATTTGGCCTTGGCTGGCAGTGGCTCTGTCCTGGAGCTGGGTGGCATTGGCTCTCTAGGACATGGGGAAGGCTTCTAGCAGTGTGTCATAGAAACCACCCCTGCAGCCTCCTGCTACCAAAATCTGGCCACACAAACTCAATGCAGTGCTTCAAACAAAAATGTAAGTTTCCTTACATTTTGTTTGGAAACTGATACTTTGTTCTTCCAAATAAATAATTCAGAAAATGTACTACATTTTGTAACTCAGGAATGAAAGTCAATACTATTCATAGTGCTGTTGACATGCCTTCTAGTAATTTATGGAATAATTATGACCATATTTGGGATATATCTGTTCTCTACATTTTTATTTGTCCTCCTCCAATACATCTTGACAATGTTATTGTAATTCATGTGTATTGTACAAACTGAATAAAGACAGGCAATTCGTTCCAGACAAATACATTAAAAATGTAAACCATATGTTTGGAGCTCACTTTCTCCATGAGACCTTTACATTTATTTGGTAATAAAAGAATTCTGCATTTTTACCCTTTGTTGTTAGTGCACAAGACCACAAATGATAATTTGTACTGAATCATTATTTAAATCTGTTTAAGCCTCTGAAGAATTCAGATGTTACATGCATGAAGTGCTTTATTTTAGGAAGTGAGTGACAGGCAGCATTGTACATATAAGGAAATAAATCTTCAATAGCTTAGCCAAATTTTCTACAAACATCTGGTCTTACCTATCATAGTTTTCTATGATTTCAACTTTCTTAATTAAAAAACCTACACAAAGATATAAAGTTATTTCTCCTTTAGTGGTGATAATTCTCCTTATGATTGCATTTTGCAAGTGTTTTAATCTTTAAAAAATGTCAGTCATGTTGAAAGAGACAAAATATTTCAAAGAACAACACAGACAACTTTCAACTGACGTTAGTGGAAATTTAAAAATGGGGCATTGGACTCAAGAGAAGAAAATCAGTAGAAATGTTAACATTGACTTCATGAGATCAGGAATTTTCCAGCCCCCATTATATTACCTGGGAATGTTGATTTTACAGATTTTGTTGAAATTCACATTTGCATAATACATAGCTAATGGGCATCATTCCATAAGCCTTAGAATTTCCAAGAGTAGCAATGTTAAGAGGTAAAAAGCACAACTAATACTTGTCAGTTCCTGTAATATTCTAAAAACCTAGATTTTGTGTTGTGTTTCATTATGATCTAAAAGCATAGTTCCAACAGCAGGGACATGGCTATTCACATAATGAAAACAGCTAGTTCTAGACTAGCAGATTTGTCATGTTGACTGAACAGAGTAACTGAAAATATGACTAAAATATCACTGTTGATTTTATTGAGAGTGATCAACTTAATTAACAATTTCTCTTTTGTTTAAATTTACTATTTTCTTTAGGAGATCATCAATAATTTATTTAAACAAATTGCTCATGAAAATTAAGTATTAATTATAAGTTACTGTTTCATAATGGTACCATAAAAATGCAGATCATTTGCAGATAAAGATTAGCATTTTTAATTTTTTTGTGCACTACTCATTTTCTTCCATCATGTGTGAATACTGGATTACCTTCAGTTATTAACAAGAGTATTCCAATAATATGGGAATATTTTAAAACCTTGACTATTGTTAAAATGTATCTTGTCACAGCTACCGGGTTATTTACAGAATTAAGAGAAAAATCAGTGCCTGACTGTTGATTAAAGCCTCAGCTCAGATAAAACATATATAAAAGAATGAGAGATTATTGTCATAGTTACATACCATTTGACAAATAAAACTCTTACTAAATTTGGCAGGGTAGGGATATGTGTTAGGAATTGTTTCTATTTCTTTTTGTCTCTGGCTAAAACTTTTTCTTGTGCAAAACCATAGAAGAGGCTTTCTGATTTGGGACATTGATCGTTATTTAAATGTAACAGAAATATAGACAGTACAGAAATATATCTGCACTTCATGCATCCAATATAGAAATACATAAATTTCCTGTACCAGTGAATATTTGAGATTACTTCCATATATATAACAGCTCTAAAAATTAGCAGGGAACAGTGTTATTAACAGCAGCCTTTTTAAGAAACAAATTGAAAAACAAATATCACTAGTAAATTACAAGACCTACAAATGAAGTTGTGATAGGTAATGTATTTCTTTCTGAATGCTCATGTAACCAGTAAAGCATTACCTTGTGTAGATATTGCTTTTGTAGATGGTGACAAAAGCAGAAGAGCTGTTCAGAGAAATGAAAAGATAAATTTGGAATGGAATATTTTGGGGACTTAATATCACGTTGGCATTGAAGCAAAGGACGTCTACATCATCAACAGAATATAACTGACTTTATCAAAGGAAAAGGTTTCAATTTGACTTGTATTTTAAATGCCATTTTGCTGAAAATATAAACGCTGCATTTATAAATTCTGATTTAGAGTGACACACTCTCCTCTTCCTTTACCCTCCCCAATTTACATTTTATTTGAAATGAAAATTTCAGATTACAGCTACATTTAGTTTCCCTTTTTCTTTCAGATAGCTCCTTCAACAGCCAAGCACCTCTTCCCAAAACTCTGCTATGCTTTCTGTAGACTGAACCTTCAGGAAGCTTCTGAGTTCCCACTTGTGCTTCAACTAAGTAGTTAAAAATCCAGATAATAAAGCAGTGCATCTTAATGGAATTAAAATTGTAAGTAGACCACTAGAGAACTTCTGGAAAAAGTATTTCCACTTTCAAAGTCCAAGTGATATTAGCACTTTCTGAAAACTCTAGTCTTTGTCAGATAATTCTATTTTACCCAATCTATGACATCTTTTAAATAACCCATATCTGCTGCAGTATTTTTTAAATGAAAAGTTTTCAGAGGATCTTGCAATGGAATCCAGAAAAGGAATTCTATTTGAAATATGGGGAAACTACAGCAATGGTATGTTCAAACTACTGAGGTCATTTTAATTATGATAAAGAAATGAAACATTTCTTTAACATCTAATGAGCTGTCACTTGACAAGTTCACATGGCTTTCTTTTCACCTTTGAAATAAACATATGTTTTTCTTACTTCTGAAAGTATCTAAGATGTTTTACAAGTATTTAAAGTGAGATAGCTTGTTAATAGTTCGCATACTTGGACATACCAACATGAGTAAGGGATCCATTTTTTACTTTTTCTTTTATTCTTTCATTACATGTACTTCTAGACAATTTAGATAGTGACCATTCATGACCATAAAAAGTAAAATAAAAATTCTTCTGCTGTTTGTTCCCAATGCAACAAAATCTTTTAGAATGCTTTCTCAAAATCCATTGCATATATAATCTTCAGTTTTGTGCTCTCACGAGATAATGTACCGTGAAAATAGAAATGATTCGCAAAACATGATTTTATTATTCAGTAATATCTGTGAAGTTAATGATGTGAAATAAGAGTGCCACTTTCTCCAAGTAAAACAAACATGAACAGATAACATGCATTTTAGACTTATCTGAAATGTTCAGTGAATTAAAAATTCATTGTATTCATTGTAGATTTTCAAAATTCAGCAAAAAGTCTCATTATTGGATTCCTTAAAACATTTCCTATGAGGGAGATTTTAATAAGAATTCAAACTAAAAAATGTAATTTCAGGTCTAAGAGCATCACTGCTGTATCTGGACTATTGTCAGTACATATAATTTAATTATTTGCATTATCTAGGCAGCATGCTGATAGTTATAAAAGACAATTGCTCTCTCAAAATTCACCAAAGGTGTAAGCTGTTTAATCTGCTTTATTCTTGAAAGCTAATCAAAGGTACGAAATTTTGAGATCTAAGAGCTTCTGTGACACAACTTTTGAATGACAGTTCTGACAGGGGAGAGGCATATTTGAGTGTATCAGTTGCAGTCTAAAAAAACTGAAGAATGTTATGACAACAATTATTCTTTTTACCTATCCTAAAGTGTTTTCCTTAAGCTACATTTAAGCTATATTATAAATAATGAAAAAATATTATAATTTGCCATATGTGAGAGATAAGATTAAAATTATTGGCAAGACTTCAGCTTCTAGACAGCTTCCAAGTGATTAAATACTTTTTGTTGCCAGGAGCACAATTTGGGAGGCATTTATATTTGCTGTTTATCTCATTGTGAAGTGTATTGTAAATTTTACTTTAAAAAGTGGAAAAGCATCTCGAATTTACACCATTGCCTTCTGCTGCTGCTGTTATTATTATATAGTGTATAAATATTGTCATGGTTTAACCCCTGCTGGGAACTAAGTACCACGCAGCCACTCGCTGTGTATAATTATGGTAATCTAAGATATATTCAGGAGCCTCTCCTGGTTCAGTATTATCTTATAGGAGTGCTTAGTTAAGGAAGGGATCCTGGGGAGGAAAAAAAAAGATGGGAAGCAATACATATGTTCTTTTGCATTTATTGTAATGAGGTCCTCTAGGTTAAAAAATTTGTTTACAGGATATGCATTATTTTTGTGTTTGGAGGTATTTGTAAGTTAATTCCCACATTAGTCTCAACAAAAGCCTGTGGAACGTTTGTCTTTGTCCAGGGTGGGCTTTGTATTCCTTTTCAGATAAAGACTCATGATCTATGTTGTTGCAAAGTAAGAATTTAAAATACAAAAGTAATGACACTGAATTAATGGAATTAATGCAAATAGGTAGTGGTTTCCCTAATGGGCAATTCCTAGTTAGGAATGCTGACATTCATGAATTAATGTACATGGTATGGATCATGTAGAAACACAGATCCATATTTTACGATTTCTTATTTGTAGATGCATTTCTTCAGAAGAAATGCTCAGTTGGTTTCAATCAATGTTTTGTTCTTGCTTATTTTCAAAAATTGATTCTTATGTCATTCTTAAGCCTTTGGTTCAGAATTTTCCCATTCATTACTTACTTTTAAGTGAATATAAAGTCGAACATAGTTTTACAAACAGTATTATATCCTTCCACGCAGTGATACATTTCCATATCTATTATTAATGCCTTGGTTGCTATCCTCCTTTAAATTGCTTCCTGTGTATTGTGCCTGTAAGCCTGTGTTTTGTGTGCATTATCTTCACATCCTTCACCTTGTTTTCCTGCTCAGATCTGAGTGGGGAATTTTTCTTTTTAAATTCATGGCAGCAGCTTCTAAGTTATCAACAGCTCTGTCACAAAAATCTGCATCTCTCACCTCATAGTGGTTGGAAGACAATGTCTGTCTCCCTGTACCATGTATTTTGATACTAGATATGATCTTTATCAGCTATTCAGTGCAAACCTACTTGACTCGAGTGAGAAACTCTATTGCTTTAGTGATGGTTTCCTTTAGACTTGCAGGAATTATGAAGAAATTGGTTACCTAGAAAGAGATATATAGGTATCACCAGAATCCCTGCTACACTTAGAGAATGGAACAGAAACAGCATTCATATATGTAGGCAAGTAAACCCTGGAAAAAAGTACGTGATGGTCACAAAACTTGCATTTTAACACACAACACATTGCAGTTTTGTGACAGGCCATGATAAAAATCATATACAGGGATATTAGTTTAGGCAGCCAGGACACCATTTTAAAGCATAATATTTGGCTTTCCAGCATTGTCATAGCTGCAGTGTGTTCTAAAGAGAGTTGCATGAATAATTGAATATTTGCCTTCTCAGCCAAAGTGAAAAATGTATGTGGTGGGAATGAGTCATAAAGAACCAAATTTGTGGCTTTTTACACTAGGAGAAAAAAAATCATGCTAAATTAAACATATTGTTTGTACTGTAACATAACTTTTTTTTTTCCTGGCAGTTGAAAGAAAAGAAAAGCTTATAGACATCCACATACAGTTGACTGCTCCCATTCAGTAACCTGTCGGTTTCTCGGCTGTTTGGGTGACCTGGAAAGGCCTGGGGTGGCCTTGGACAGCTCACGCTTCAAAGGACGAGAAGAGGCTCAAGATCTTTTCTCGGTCTCAGTGTTTATTAATTGTTTATCTAAAAGATTTTCTCTTGGCCCGACAGAGGTCTGCACAGCAGTCAGCCATGAGCACACTGCGAGCCCCCGGGGCGGTCACTTATCTTTATACTCAAAGTTACGTATACAATATTTATCATTTTTCCCCAATGCCTTTTACCCTTATTAACCAGTGCACTTTTAGTAATAACCAATCCCAAAGTGCCAACATCACCACAGAAGATGGAGGCCAAGAAGAAGAAGAAGAAGAAGAAGAAGGACAGGACACACCCCAATTCCTCCATCTTACTTCTTTAGACCCCCCTGTACAGAAATCCTAAACCCTGTGTCTTACACTCTAATTAACTTATCCCTTCACCATTCACCCCAGTGAAATCCTCCCATCCTCATAGAGGTGTCGTCTCCCTTGTAGGATCAAAGTCCAGGCACCAGACACTTCTGGCAACATTCCAGGACTCCCGAGCCCCCCAAGGGTGGTCTCGGTCACTCTGCACCTCAGTCCTGAGGTGCTGAGATCCCACATCAACCCAGTAATGAAGCAGCCAACCCAGGTGCAAGAAACCAATACCTACTCTTTCTCTGACTTATGTGTGCAATTCCTTGAGGGATTAAAACTATGTCTCATCAAATTTACCTCAAATACTTCAGCATTTCACAGAGAATCACAGAATAATTGAGGCTGGAAGGGACCTCTGGAGGTCATCTGGTCCTACTCCCTGCTCAATACATGGGGTATTATATACCAAATACCGCATTTTTGACATCATAATAAAAAAAAGTGAGGTCTCTAACTTGCCAGAAAACCTTCTCCCTCCAGTTTTCATATGAAGCTCTTATCCATTGCTAGAGTACTGATCTGAATGATTGCATCTGACTAGTTTTTTTCAGTTATGAATGCGATCTGAATAATTGTATCACACCATTATATAATTTGCAAATACATTTCACTGAATACTCTGTAAGATTCAATAAAAAAAACTTTCAACAACATCTATGTTTCATGATTTTCCATGAACTTTTATAAAACAGTCTCACTGCTTAGTCTTCTCTCCAATAATGCAGCTTCTTTGGGGGCTATTCAAACTGTGCCCTGAAATGTAATTGCAAAAACTGTGGATGGGGCAGTAGTACATCCTGCAGTACATTTAATTTTCTCCCACCCTATATATTACATGACAAGCTCTAAATGTGATAGAGGAGGAACTTAAAATTTCCTCCATCACCCTAGGAGTTTCTCCAAGTTGCAGAATGGGAAACTCATCATGCTAAATACAATTAATTTTGCACTACTTGATTAGTAGAAAGCAGATGTTATGAAGTGAATCTGGGACACACATTCCATTTTCCCACTTTAGACAATACTGGATTATTAAAATATTCAGCATAATAATTTCAGCATAAAGGCTGAAAACACAAAAACCCTTTAAAAGGAAACCTAAGCATATAGTTGTGTTCTGAAAATGTACCTAATGAAAATTGTGCACAGCTAAACAGATAAATTTTCTCCTTGAGTCTGCTGAAACCCTTCTAGTACATTTAATGAGCAATTGAGGCAGGGTCTCAGCTTTATGTGTTTCACCTAGTATTGCAGGGTTAGTAGCACTTTCTTGCAACCAGAATTTGTGTTGTTTACTGTTTTAGGCCATGCAAAATTTGTGTTAAGTCAGTTATGCTCCCATATATGTAATTAAAGCCAAAACTTGGACATCTAATAAGTTATTTGTACTGAAGTATGAAAAGGAAGGAAAAAAAGGAAGATAATAAAATCTGCATTATTTTACCAACACTCTGATCCATGACAATTTGAGACTGGGCAATTCCATTCCATTTCTTGAGGTGCAGACCAGAGAGGTGGCACAGGAGAAGTATAAACTCAAGTGTTGAAATTTTGAATTGTAGATGATTTTAGGCACCTCATTCTAATTGAAAGCACTGAGTTGAGATCCTAGTTAGCAGCTAGGTGTAGAAATACTGCTATGGATATGGGTCTGGTGCTTCTTCTGATGTGACTTAATATCCCTCCAATATTTGGTCTTTTCTCTCCTTCATTATTCAAAAAGATACAAGTCTGCTCTTGTAAATTTTTTTTGTCATTTCTCACTTGTGTTGCAGAAGGGATGATTAAGGAAGCAAAGCCTGAATTTCAATATCACAATTCAGCATTCAATCCTATGAGCTCAGCTTCTTGTAGCTTTTGTTTGCAGTGTATGCTTTGTGTGTAGGCTGGGAAAAAAAGGCACAATTGGTCCCACATTTTCAGATTTTCCTGTTCTGCAACACACACCGTACAGACCATCTGCACTTCCTTTATGGACTGATCTAGCATATATTTTGCTGTCAATAACAAAAGGGGGAAAAGCAGGTTCAGAAGAGTCCTACATAGATGTAAAATAATCTATATTTTAGCATATGGAATAGGCTTTTGTAATATTCTGTATTGTCTCCTTTTACATTCTCTGAACTATGAGATGAATCTGCAAAAAAAATCACAAAACAGCAAGATCTAGCAGATGTTCAGTATTTCATAGTTCTGTTAAAGTCTTAGTTGTTCTTTAATAAGGGTGAAAGGTTATAAGAAAGGTCCAAAGAGACATTCACTGGAAATACTTAGCTGGTAATGTGCTAACTAGGAGCTAAGGATATACGTGTGTTTTTAAAATCTTTTATATGCTTATAAATCCACAATTGCAAAATTTTAAAAAGCTCCCTAATATATCTCTATGTGAATAAAATATTATGTGTTCATTTGTGAACAAAATATTATGTGTTCAGTCCTGCTTCTTTTCAGTAACTTTTAAAACATAACTTGTAGTGTTTAACTGCAAGAATAATCTTAATGCTATTTTAAGAAAAAAAAGGCACCAGATAATGTTTTTTATGAGATTAATTAATATATTAATACACTCTTGAAGATGTCTTCCCATTTATTAATAAATTATGCAGCTAACTACAAAGGCACTCAAATTCTGGATAAATCTAGTTTTTGCTACCATCTAAAATTTCAAAAGTGCCAGTTTGCTGGTAGCTATCTAAATTATTTTTTTCTGAATTTCTTTGAGAAATCTAAAACTAAGGATGGCCACAGGACTATTATGATAGCAATCAGAGGATTAGACATGTTCTTTGTTTCACAATGGTTACTAAGATCAATAACTCCTCCACTAGATCAAACACAGTAATGATGAAACTAGTCATATATTTGTGACTCAAAGGAGTGACTTTTATTGCTTCAAGAGTAGTTTCTTTTTTCCTTGGAAAAGCACAGAAGAAAGCAAAAACTGTATTGCAAAAGAAGAAGTGATTAATCAAAATATGAGAAATAGGTACAACAGCTTGGGGATCTGAAGTCCTGAATTTAGCCTGGAAAAGTAAAAATGCAGTATCTTTCATCTTTACTTATCTCCTTTCTTCAGTCTTGGCAAAGGTAAAAATTGTGATTTCAAAGCCTATAAAATATCAGAACATGGTATTCATTCTCCTGGTAACTGTTGTCCCACAGTTTTATTGAGTACCGAAGATTTTTTTTTGTTGTTCTCTATAAAAGGCTGTTTATTTTGAGCTATTTACCACAATGCAACATTCTTGGAGACGTAAGTGTGGTTTTAACTGCTTTTCAAGTTGCCTCTCTATCTACCAGGAGGAGCTGGCATTGGAAACACCATTGTTAGAACTGGCTTTGAAGTTGGTGTCTGTTTTACAGGCTCCTTTGTTCAGTGATTCTTGCTGCAATTGTTGAACTACAGCAGAGTACAAGGGATTGGTGGTGGCACTGGCCCATGCTCCTGATGGAGCCTGTCAGAAGGATGAAGGAAGATGATTCTTTCTTTCATTCTTTCCAGATGATGTTGTAACAGCTGCCACAATAGCACTTAGATTTGCTTTGTAGCATGATGTATACGTTTACTAAAAGTAATTTTAGTTACACATCTATAATTTTTTTAATCCTTTTGATGTGTAAATGGGCATGATAGTAGTAGTACACAGAAACTGGACAATATTCCTTGATGTTTGTGGACTATTCGTGTCTGGTATTTCAGCAGCCACTCAGATGTTGCCAGGACAACAGAATGCAGATATAGTTAGTCTTCATACTATATATATATATATATATATATATATATATATATATATCTGTAGAGAGAGAGATTTAATAAACTGGAGACTTTAAAACTCACTGCTTCTATGTGAGTACTTTAGAGGTACCACATCTTGTCTTCACCGAGATTATACTGAGGAAGTAAAGTGAAATTAAAGACTTCATCACCCCTCTTTCTTTTTTCTCATTCAGTACATTCAGGATAAAGTCAAATATACTAGAATTCACATAAAGTCTTCAGAAAGTGATGACAAGGACACAGAATACATGAGAAAGTGATTTTTGGGCTGTCCCCTAAATGTCTTGTTTTCTGGTAGAGTATAAGGTGTTGAAAGTGGAAGCAAAGGGCAATCTAGGAGTAAATACAAATGAGGCACCTTCTGCATATTTCTTTTACTTAATTTTAATCTGTCATTAAAGTAGAGGAGAACTATGGAAAGCTGGGCATATACTTCTCATGAGGGAACCAGATTTAATTAAGAGCCCTCCATGAGTCTTAGTCTCTTCTTAAATTTGTGTGAAAAGGCTTTTTACATCATGCAATAATTTCCAGGATGGTTTTTTAATAATCAGGACTGGTAGCAACCATGGGAACTGCTCTGGAGCATGTTTATTAGTAACTAATAATGTATATATGGAAGAATTAAAGAGGCAAAGATTGGCTTTATTCTCTAAAATATTAGTTCCCAAATTTTGGATGATGGAGTACTGTTTACCATTATAAACTTTCATTGCAAATTCAATGTCAGTAGCAAAGTTCTAACTGTAAACATTAAAAATCAAGGTGATTTCAGGGCATTAGCCATACAAGCACTGGAAGTTGGAAAGCATTTATCAGGCAGAAGAGGGGCATGGAGCAGGTTGTGAGTTTCCTCAGATCTGAGGATGATTTAGGTTGGAAGGGACTTAAAAATCACCCAGTTCCAACCCCCCTGCCATGGCCAGGGACACCTTCCACAGGACCAGGTTTCTCAGAGCCCCAAACAACCTGGACTTGAACACTGCCAGGGATGGGCTCATGGGTGCTGTGCTTGACTGAGTGCTCCATCAGGACACAGACTGAGCAGAAATTCCTTCTTGTGTTTCTGTATTGATCACATTGGGATGTACATTGAAAGTTGAGGTGTTGTTTTTAATCCCAAATGAAATGTCATCTTTGAGGGACTTGGTCATGTTCTTTCAAACTGATTGGAAAACTATTTTTTTCCTGAATGAGATCCTTTAATTTTAGCATGCTTTTGGCAATTGACTAAGGTTTTGAAGGTGTTTGAGTTGTACTCCTCTAAGATTATTGTTCCTGGAGTTGCAGCCTGACTGCCTCTAGTGACTGTGCCACTATCATGTACAAAATTGATAGCTGGGTCTCCTAAGCCTGCTTCCCTACTGAGGGCATCTCAAATTTTGTAAATGGCCTCATCTTTTCAGATTATAAAGCCTTTGTGTGGTTTGAGTTTGCCTGACTCTAAGGTGTGGTATTAAGATGTAGACATGATAGTCAGCATCATATATATGCCTTATTTTAAAGAACTTCAGATGGAGCTAAATGAAATGAGGACATGGTAGCAGTAACTGCATTCTAGGTGAGTGTTTCAGGTTTGATATTTTGCATAATAGGACAGGTAGGTCTGAAACTGTTGGTGTGAAGACAGAATGAGGGAAGGCATCCCCTTGTGAAGGGTGATGTTAAATTTTAGGCTATCTGTATGCATCTAAAAGAGCTTTGCACTGGCTTCACTCCCATCAAGAAAAGTAAAGACACTAAGGATTATGCCAGTCTGTTCATGGATGAGACTTTAAAACTTTCTCTAACAAAAAATGGATATTTACATGAACTTTTAATTGTGTACATAGTGAGCTATTATGTATTAGAGAAAAAATCTGTGATAAAAAAGAAATTTATATAGAGACTGAATCTAGCAAGACATCTCTCATATATTCTTTTGCTCAAATATGTAGCAAAATTTCGTATACCGTGTCAAAAATTTATTTCCGGGTTAATTTTACTGGGTGTTTTTTTTAGCGTTGTTTGAAAATTAAACTTCAAATTGCTAAATGGTGGAGCAAAAACAACCAGTAAACGTAATGATCACATTTCTTATAGAAAATTTTTTATGGTTTAGGATGTGTCCCTTTGGACAATGGTGAGAAAGAATTTGCTTGAGTGAGCAGCAGCTCCAGTTATCTTGGGATATTATTGGATTTTTATCTGTAATTTCTTCTCTAGTCTTTTTTTTTCTGTATTTTTTTTCTTTCTTAATTTTCCCGTCATATACAGCTTTGTCTTAGAGCAGTAATTTTTTATGGTCATGAGCATGGCAGGTATAAGAGGGTACTCTCAATGTAGCTATATCCAATTGTGTAAATTAATCATTCCTTTAATGTTGAATCCTTATAAAAATGGAGTCTGAGACTATATAATTTAAAAATATTTTTCTATTAAGTTTCTTTTTAAACAAGTTTCTATATAACATCAAGACTTAACTAGCTGCTAAGATGTGAACAGGGCCACAAAATACATCTTATTTCATCTGAATAAGAATATGTTTATAGTTACTCAGCACTCGATATGGAATTTGGCAAGATTTTCTGCTTAAGCTAGAGAACACACAGATGCAATTTCATGTTATTTGGTGGTGTGTTGTGTTCCCTTTTCTTATTTTAAATAGATTGCACGATCCTGCCAAATTTTCAACTCATTTTGTTTCTCTAATCTTTGCAAGTGAACTATTTATATAATATGCATAATGGCTAAAATTACTATTTAACCTCAAGCCCCTCTGAAACATAAAGTAATAAAAAACATACAGCTTAAAATCAAATAGGGAAGCAGAAATCAAATAGGGATGGATCAGCATTTTAAAATGTTCCTTTCTCCTTTTTTCTTTTTTTTTTTTTTCTTCGAAAGAACACTGAACCAGCAAAGCCATATCTTATGCATGGCACTGAAGAACAATGAAATAGTGCTGACTGCAAGCCCTTACTGCATAATTCTTTCTCAGTTTGGACACAGTCTTGGTGGAGGGGAGCTGCAAGCATTCTGAAGGACAGTATCATTTTGAATATTAAATTATCTTGAGAAGTCAGAGAATAGGGTATAAATTAGGAAGAAAAAGCACTAACTATTATCCGTAAGCAGTAATAATGGGTACAGAGGACAAGAAAATGCTAGATAAAGAATGAAAATGTCTGTAAGTTGACAAGCTAACCATGTCATGCTGTTTGAATAGAAACAAGAGCTTTATCAGGCTATGAAACCAAAAGCATTACCCACTTTTCTCAGGTGAGGCATCAGCTGGAAGGCTGTGGCCTCCTAATGGTATATGTCCATCTGGGCCAGCTGGGGAGACCTTGGAGAAAGAGACCAGGCAAAAAGTTGGAAAGCAAAATCTCTGGGGTAGGAGGGTGTGTGTGCAAAAGCTTAGAAGAATTTGGTCTGTTTAGTGTAGAGAAGGAAAGCGATAGCAGTTCTCAAATCCCTAGGAAGTTGTTTACACGATGAATTCAATCTGTTATTTTCTGTGTCCATACAGATGTGACAAGGAGAGCATATTATCCATTAGAGTGGCTAACTAGTGACAAAGGTGGTTAAAAACCTTGGTTTAAGTTTGCCTGGACATCTGGTAGAAACTGTCAGTAAAAGATATTAAAACAGATTTGATATTCCTCTGTCAGAAGTGGATAGAGATTTAGTTGACATTACCTTAGATCTTTCAATCCATTGAGGTATTATTTTGCAGTCTGTTTTAACATTCTTCTACACTTCTGTTATCACTAAAGATAAAATAATTTTTCAACCTAGATTGACCCCTTTTGCTTTGTCATGGAATTCTGTAAATGCTTAATTAAGTAACCAATTTCTTTTTTATTCTGACAGTTGCTCTGACACTTTTACTTGAATTGTCCCATTCCAGTTTCGGCACACAGGCTTTGTCAGTCTCTTCTTTATTTTCCCTTTACCTCTCATTTACTTTGTCATCTTTGTATTTACTCTGTGTAATGTTGTCTAGCTTTGCTTGCAAGCACCTTTCATTCCTTGAATGCACTATTCCACCCGCTTTTCTTTACTATTGCCAACACCCCCTGCTTTGTTCTCTCACTTTTTTTTTGGTCTTTTTTTTTTTCTATATTTTTCTTTTGTTTTTAGTATGTATGAGATCTGATCCTTTTCTCTTCTATGTGTATCTTTTTTACTGATGAAATAGTGAAGTTTAAGATCCTAAAATATAGTTTGATGGAAAGGTAATGTGACAAATGGCAGCAGTAAAGAGTCCCTACTGAAGCCTTTACTGTAGGGATCCTCCAAGTAAAGAGGGAGTGGGGTTTTTGGATATCTGAGAAAATTAAGTATATGGTATCACTCTATATGGTCTGCCAGTGCCTGTACTTTGGTAGCTTTTGTCTCTTCCACCCATATTTGACAGATGGCTAGGAGTCTCCAAGATGTCAAATTCTTCCAAGTTGCATGAAAATTGGCAGGCCCAAATTATTTCCTTATCTGAAAGGAAGAAGTTCCAACTTAGCCCTGTGCATATTCTGTAGGGTGCAGTCAGCTGACGGATTGACACGTCGTGAGCATCCAGCCAAAACAGTCCCATGCACGTGCCCAGAAGGGAATGCCAGGGGAAGCTGGATTGGTCACACTCAGCGACACTGGGCTTCTGTGAGGAAATATTGCACTTGTAGCTCTGGAAAACCAGCCTGCACTGATTCTAATGGTCATGGGGATGTTATAAAATCTTTTTAACATTGTTTCTCTATTAAGTAGCTCTGGAGCAACACAATCAGTACTGAATTATTGAGCCAACAAAGCTAGAGAAGGGAAAGGATGAAAGAATTCTAGTTCTGAAGCGAAAACATGGAAATTCCCCTGACCTACTGTTTCTTTGTCCCATGGAGTTATGGGATTGTTTATGGGTGGGGATTTTATGAGACATTTAAGATTCATTCTGGGAGCTGATAAGGAAGTGGAAAGGAATTTGTAGATAACTCATAGGCTGGCTGAATTGACTTAATTTGTTCCTGCTGAATGCATGTTTTTTAATGCTGCTGAGAAAATTATGCTATTGTAAGACTGAGTGTCAGCATGCCTAGAGTGCTTTCTCCTTTTCTACTATTTCTTGAAACTAAAGACACACATAAATTTATCCTTATTCAATGTGAACCTCATTGCAAATGATAAAAACAAAAGAACTGTATCCCAGACTGTTGTGTGTGTTTATTTTTGATAAAGTTTCTATAGCTCTTCCTGGATGTTTGACTAATAACATATTTATTATTCTATAATAATAATTTGAATTTAATGACTACAACAGAACTGGCATAATTATCAACATAAAAACACAACTTAAACAGTAATTAGCTAATGGTTTAATAGAATGCAAGAAAATATACTCTAATTATAAAAGAAAAGCAAATGAGTGAATTAAACAAGAATATGTTGTGTTATGTCTATAAATACTTGATCTCATTTTTTGTTTCTTCATTACTCTATTTTTAAAAAATGGAGTTAAGAAGTGTCTTCATTTCTAATGCTCAGAATAAGAGATGTGATTTGTATGAACATATGCAGCAATTATGCCAAAACTAAATTTCTTCAGTTCTGTGGTTACTATGGTAACAAAAATTCACTGTATTTCATTTAGACATATACAATAGAATAGAAGATGGCAGATTTAAGATTTAATAATATTTTCAAAAATATTGTGTGACATTTCATGATATTTTATTTATGTGTAAGGACATAGATCAAATAACTAACATGCGTAGTAGCATGAACATTGGTACTAACCATGTTTAAAACATATTTGGGTGATTCTTGTGGTAATGGCATCTTGGATGCTCATTTCTTACAATTGCATCACATTTTTTTGCTTGAACATGGAGTTTTCTCCTGCTACTGTCAGGTGTCTTTGACCTCCCAAGAATGAGGAAGAGGACAGTGGTTCTCCTGTTTGGTTTCTGGTTTTGAAATGTATGAGGGACACTGAAACAGAAGATTAGGTAGCATCTTTAGCCAGAGATAATTATGCTTTATGAGAACCCAAGTTCCAGAATGTACTCTCAGTCTTAAGGTATTTATTTTCTCAGTACAACTTGGTAGAAGTATAATTCCTCTTTTCCAATTCATGACAGAATAGTGGAACACAAGAATATATAAAGAAGAGTGGGACATTCATGACTCTGTCACCAAATACCTGGATTTAGTACCTTTATATATTATAAATTTCCTGTGTTCTTGATTTTCATTGTATGTCATTGTCTCCAGGTTGATTTGTTTAGAATTCAGAGTTGCACTAAGGTGTGTGGAAGAAGAATAGGTGTTAAGTTTATTTGAAGTGCAGGCTGTCTAGCTGGAAAGAACCACAATACTAGTGGAATACTCAGAAAAAATCAAATTTATTTTGATGCAGAATTATTTCAGGTATTTTCATGACAGCAGTGAGATGTTGGCTGTAATATTTTCAGTTTTGTGTATTGTTTAGAAGTTTGTGAGAGTATATTGTTTAATCTTAATTCCTTGCTTAAAGCTTAAAATTGCTAGTAAGGGATTAGTTCTTCGGATCTTGTTCCTGCAAAAGAAAGAAAGCACAATTTTTTCTTGTCCTTTGTTGATTTAATAGTAATTCTAATAGTTTTCTTACATTTGATGGTTTATCTTATCCTATAAAATTTCTGCATAGAGGCTTTTTTTTCAGTGGGAGGCCAGACTATTACCATAACAGATTTTAATACTTAAAATTGCTATTTCAAAACCACAAAATACTGTTTGGGAATATCTGCACGAAATGTAATTTGAGGCAAGAATTTCAGGTAGATTAACCTTCTTCTATGTATTCTGTAATAAACCTGGGCTGCATCTCAGTGTTTGAAAAGATTCACTGAATCACTTTAGGACAGGCAAAAATTGTGCACTAAATTCTAGAAACCTAAAATCAAATGGTAAAATATGTTCACGTCCTGCATTTTCAGAAAGTGAGCATTTGGAGGTCAGGAAATGATAAAGTGGAGATTGTTCATGGAATGTTAGCTCCTTTTAACTGTGATTAGTTTATCTCTTCTTTTTAGGCTGGCTGAATTTTGTGGAAGGGCAAAAAACTTGAACACAAATGGCATAGTCACAATGAAGGAGGAATCAAGGAGAACATTTTCAACAAATATTAAGGCATACTAATTGTTCTTATGAGGCAGGCTATCTCAATTTTCACTTAGTTTACTTCATGGTGAACTAGACTTTTGGTGAAGGGGTAAGTATGGGAATTGATGGAGAAAAGAATAAGCTTTTTATGAAGCATATTTATGAATATCCTAAGTCTCTGCTTCAGGAATGGCATGTATGGTTGAAGAATAGTAGTACTAGCTTTGTCAGGTGAATAGAAATAGAAAAATCTGGATGCTGTTCTCTTTCATTGGAAACATTTTTATCACAGATTTTGCTTTTAACACACAATTTTAGTTTCTTATTCTTCTGTTTGAGATGTTGATATTGTAATTTATTTTAGCAGCTGAATTATTATTTCTGTTACAATAAAGTACCAAGAAAGTAATTAAAATGGTGTATGTGTTTGCTCTAGTTATATTCATATTTAGTAATATGAGGTAAAAAGATGTCAAAAAATATATAGATGTCTGTATCTGATGAAAGATTCACAAGTCATTTTTTTCTTCTTTACAGAGTTGCATGGAATTACTTAAAAGTTATACTGTAGTAAAATGATCAAAGTGCTGGTTATATTCATTGGAGTGAAAATGTTGGAATTCTGTGCAGAATAAAAATTTCCTAAGGTCAGAGCTATATGCTACAAAATTATGAGTGCTAACTCACTGGATTTGTCTTATTTTTTATGTGTAAGACAATGTAGTGGGCTTTTTATTTGTATTTTGATAGCTATGGCTGTGAAACAAAATAGTGTAATATTTATATTACACTATATAAGGCTAAGATTGTCAAGAGATATGAAGTGAGCTGTGTGTTGCCTAATTTTTTTTGCATTCCTCATGGAAATTATGTTTTTGCCATTAATGGTGGATTTTTCCAATATCTTTTTTTCTCAGTGTATTGTTTTGCACAGTGGAATCCATCAGTGTTGTGCAACTGATTGCTCATCAGGAAAGTGATTTTCTCACCTTTTTCTTAACACATGCTCATACATCAGGTAATATCTGTTCATACCTTGTCCTGGATGTATTACTGGCTCTATTATGAGCAACAAATGAAAACTGTTATCTTAAGCTTTTCTTCTGGATTTCATCCTTTCATATATAGAATACTTCTAATTTTTCCTCCTTTCTCTAGAGCAATTCTGTCTGTCAATAACTTTTTTTTTCTTTTACTTACTAAGAATTTCATATTCTTTTGTACTCTTTGTTGAGGCTGGTATGGTCCATCTGGTCTGACTGTCAGGATGAGCCTTTAGGAGATTCTAATTTCACTTTGCTGAGTCCAAGAAGCTGACATCCTGTCACAAATGCAGTTAAAAATTCCTGCTTAACAAATCAGTGCATTTCTTTGAACAGCACTGAGTCCTGCCATTGAAAATAATTGATTCATAAAATTTAAAAAGCCACCAAACTCGAAACAAAGTTATTAATGTGCAAATGACATGCGAGAGTGACTCATATAATTCATTTTCTATAACTCCTGGGGAGAGTTGTATAGTTGAAAATATGGTGACTTGAAGCTTTGTTATATATATTATAAATTTCTTTCAAAAATACCTTTTCCTTAGCTTTAGTTTGAAAGATATTTAAATTTCTTGGTATTTCCCAGAGCCTCAGTTAGCTTGTGATGGCAACAGAACAATAATGCTGTCTGCATTGCAGTGAGTGGGAGTCAGAGGTCAGACATGGACTCAGCATTTCTTCTGGCAAGCTTGGCACACGTACATTCATTCCTCCAGCATTTGTTTGGAACAGGCTTGAGTCTGAGTTTGGTGGATCAATAAACTGAGGTGTGGAGAATGTGAAGTGCATATCTTTGAGATTGCTCTGACCATCTCATAGGCAACTATTTTCCATTTCGGACAGTTTGGAATAAACATACTTCTATTTTTTTCACAGTATTACTTAAAAGCATACAAATTGCTAAAATCTATAATCTGGCTGATTTTTTTTTCCCCAATATTTTGTGTTGATGAAGACTGCAATATAGATGTGGGTTTTTGCTTTTTTACTAGTCATTTTTTGAAGGTTAATAATTCAGTTGGAAACTACAATTTACTAGGAACTTCTAATATGCTAATTATACCATTCTGAAGGTGCCTGCCTGGAAAAGTGATGAAGTATTTTTGTAAATTACCTCAATTTGTGGTCCTTAGATTTAACTACCTAAGTTTTCAGCCAATATTACTTTCTGAGTTATGTAAATTATAAATAAATAATGTGGATTTTTTATTGTAGTAAATTTGAGTTATACATTTATATGCAAATAAATTGATTTTTTTTCTCTCTTACATGTCTCCTGTGCACTGAAATAACAATGTTTCAATCTATAAGCTTATGAGCCTCCCTTCCACTAGCAGTTTCATAGTTCAAATTCATCTCATAGGTTATCCATTTTGTTTCCACATTTTTACAGTTAGTATTTGTTACCACTGTTATAATAGGATCCCAAAAAAGATGTATAATTTAAAAAGCCAGGTCACATAGTTTGAAATTGGGTTTTCATTCTTATTTGGTTTTTAGCTGTAATTTCCTTACATAAATGGGGTCCAGTTTGTAATTTGTAATGACATCAACTGTTTAGTTGCTGCATTTCCCTTAGTACAAAAAATGAAAGTGGATTTGCTAACCTCTAAGGATATACCTGATATTTATCACTGATGAATTCCACTTTATATTTCCAGCTTGCTTTTATAAAGGGATTAGAAGACTTGCATGTAAAATTGCTTACATTTACCAAGGAAGACCAAAGCAGTAGAAGAACAATGTTTTTTAATTAAAACTTTTTAAAAATCTAGGGGTTTTTTTAGTGGCTATTTTGTTAGTTGCTCTAGTGATGCAAACAGAATCAATATAATTACATAACAGTAGAAGAAACTAAATGAAATTAATGCTGGTCTTAAAATCTGAACTTCTTTGCTGGGCAAAGCCTAAATAGGCTTTGTTAGGATTGTGCTGTGCAGGCAGCCTGTGAAGGTTTCTGGGTCTAAAAACAGGCAGAGCAAGAGTCTAGAAAATGGGATTTGTTATCCATTTTTGTGGGCTGCCTTTTTAAACAAAATAGTGCAAACCATTTACTCCATTCCAGTACATCTGTTTATGATAAAGTTATGTTAAAAGAGCCTTATGTAACATACAGGCTGTTAATGTTTTAGGCTGGCATTTTAATTAATTAAAATACTGAGATTATTCTTTGAAAAAAGCCCTAACCAAAAACAAGTCTACAGACTGTATATGAAGGCTGTCTGGTTCTCTTCTACAGTTTAATCTCTACTACTGTTGTTATTTTTGGTCCATCTCCAAGGCACATTGAAGCATTGTATCCCTCTGAACTTAATTAGGTTAATGTTTCATGTTTGTAGGACAGCTTCTTAGATTTTTTAATAGCTCTAGTGCTAGGTTTCAGTGTCTTGTTCTGGTTCCTGACACCTCTCATTAGCGACCTCTGCAATCAAATTCCTGTGCTGTGTATTAACTCAATAGTTAACATTCAATAGTGTGACACAGCATCATTTATTTAAGTAGCTACAAGGCTAACAGAGTTTAAAGGAAACATAATTCTGAAATCCGCTTGTTCTCATAAAACAGTTCATTTATGTTACGTTGCTTTAAATTCCCGTCACAGGAGTTACTGTTCTGAAACTTCACCCCTTCATAAGGTGGAAGCAAACATTTGCTGGAACTAAGTATTGTGTACATAAGAGTAGTCTAAGCTTGTCTCTAAGTCCTTGTGACCTTTTCGATTTTGCTCTGGGTGTTTTTCTAGTAGCTGCCACATTTGCCTTTTTGGATTGCGATTTTTTTTCTGTTTGGACAAAATCCTTGCTGAGGACTAATGTAAAATCACAAGAATCTTTTCATTTGGGATTAATTATGTAAAATTAGTTACAGTGAATTGTATTTTGACCCTAGCCCTCTTTATCATATCTCATTGCTTTGAAATTATTCCTTCAAATTCTTCAAGAATTTTTTAATCTCCCTCCTTGTGGTTGACATTGTATTAGAAAAGGAATAAGAGAGCAAATTGTGAGCAAAGTAATAGACATAGCTGTTACATTCTGGTTAGTCATTTTCAAGACTAAAGTTAGTAAAGTTGCAAATTAAAGGAAGAAAATCAGGTATGACGAAATCTGATATCAGCCTGCCTTCTGTATTGTCTTGCTTTCTCCAGACAAGAATAAATGGATCACCACAAGGCAACATTGCTGTGCTTTTGTAAATACTCTGTTACCCTGAATTAACAAAGTTATTCACATATTAAACAATTAGAATTAAGGGAGGAAATATGCTTCCTACTGGGACATTCAGGGTACATTTTTATCCTTAGAGGATCAGATATATATTAATTAGGATTACTATGTTGATTTTTATAAAAATTTTAATTTCATATGATATGTACTCCCTGAAATAGTGTCTGAGAATTTAATTTACTAGTCATTATGTTTTTCATCTACTTAACAGTTTTGGTAAATGAAAATATTTTATTGCAATCAGTATAGCACAATATCATAATGCAATATCCATATATCATCAAGATTAACAGATTCATGCATAATGAGTCAGAGTCAAGCTGATTCAGTGATATCATCTGTAAAATAATTTTTGTTACTTGTCTTGAATAGGGCATGAAATGGAGCTGAGTGACATTTTCTCTCATTTATAGTGAGCAATGTTTTTTCATGAATACTACTTAAGGATTCCTTGATTGAAAAGTTTCATTGTTGTAGAAAGACAAAATTGAAAATGTTGTGATTCTTTCTGTAACAGCACATGATCTTTTCCATTCCTATATGGATTCATAGAAATGAATAGAAACAAGAATAAAGAAAACTTTAAAAAATGGGTAGGTAGAGGAAGAAACAATCCAATATATATATAATTTTCCAGTGTTGTAAAGTCTTCCCATTAACCTCTCTGAGAACATGATTAGTGTAATTTAAATAATTCACTTTTACTGGAAAAGTGTTTTCCAAATGTTAATAAATTTTGCATATGTCTATACTGCAGCAAGAAGATCTGATAGCTGCCTGCACAGACAAGTTATATTTAAATAATTTATCTGCAATACTGGCAGTAATGTCATCATAGCAGCACATCAGGAAAGCTGTCTCAGATTAGTATTCCACAAATGCTGTTAAATACTCTGCAGGGAAATTTCTGCAACTGAAGTAGAGATGATACAAGAATCCAAGGTGCATGAACTACATGTAGATTTACAGTATAGACATTAATTTTACTAGAAAATTTATATTGCCTCATTCACTTTTATTTAAAATAATGTTAGAACAGCGAAATTATTTCACTGTCATAATTTCTCATCAATATGCATTAATTGGATAAGCATTATCAGGTCCAGATGTTTGTTCCTTTTATTAATTTAAATTCTTTCTGCTAGTCTTGTGTACATTTTCTACATCTCTTCTAAGTTGTTGTTACTTTATATACAGAGATTTAAAATATTCTGAAGTCTTTGGATGGTGGCCTTATTATAACTACAAGTTTAAAAGAGGAAAGTTAGGTTTGCTATAGTAAGAATGTCTCATTAATCCACTTAAAAATAAGAATTAGGCATATAGATTGATATAACTATACTACAAATACAGAGGGGTTTGATTTTAATTGTTTATATATTAATTTATTTATACATTTGATAATAAATTATTTCTAGCCATGTGTTCAGTAGATATGTAATACAATACAATACAGGTATATTTCAAAGGCAGAAACTCAGAAAGAACAAAAAATAAGCCGGAATCTGTCACTTTAAATTTTTCATGATGCAGAGTACCTTATGGTGTAGTTCTGGTTACATTCTCCTCTTCAAGCTCCTCTATTAATCTTTGTATCTCACGCACCAGGCTTGGCTGTTTTGCTCAATAAACCCTGACTGTTTTTACTTCATGTCAGATACTCCTATTGAGTTATTTTCTGTTTGCCTACTTATTTAATTCTTGTTTATCAAACTGCTGTTTCGGTAACTAATTTGATGCCTTTTCAGGACCCAGTTTTCCTGTCCAATGTCTTGCAGTTTTCCATTACTGTACAGGTCTTTTTTTTTTCCTATTCCCTGTATTTTGTGTTGAGCTAGGAAATCTTCCATAGCATTTCTCTTGGTCTGTTTTTGGTGTAGGATTTTTATCTGCCGTATCTTCATGACAAAGAGATTTTTTTTGTGGTGCTCTTCCAAGAGTTCTTTCAAGTTGATGTGTGCTCAAGTTAGGGATGTGTGTGTGTGATGTAACCCTGTGACCACAGGTTCTGTTCCATCTCAGCTGCATATGAAGGACTGCTATGTGCCCTTTAAGCCTCACATGTGGACATAAGTGGGTGGCAGTTATCTTTCCTCCCCTGGTTTTCAACTCCAATAGGCTAATGAGCCTTTTAAATGCTCATTGCAATGATTTGCTTGTGTTCTTGACTTCTTGTGCTACTTCTTTCCCATCCTTGCTTGCAGATTAATTTTGTTCCCTGCTCCATGTCTTATGTAAATGATATGAGTATCCTTTGAAATCTGTGTGTATCATCTGTCAAGCTGAAAGTCACATACATTTAAATGATATATTAAGTACTGTTAAGTCATCCTATTTGCAAGAAGATAATTTACATCTCTCTATTTAGATCCGCGCCTTGTTTTAACCTCTCTTGGATTTGAGCCAACTAAACTGGTTATGTTGGGCATTGGAACTCTAGAATTTTTTTTGTTTCATTTCTTTTGTAAAAAAAATAACTGCATTGCTGTTAAAGGATATTTGTAATATACTCCCAGCAAAGAATTCTGTTTCATATAGTTTGCATCTTTAGTCAGACTATGCATTTTTAAATTAAGTTTTAAATATTAAAGAGATTGTGTGCATTTTTTTAAACCAGTGTGCAACCTTTTAAGTAGTACTAACCTGAGGCAATCCCATCTGCAGTAAATTGAGTGATAAAATTTTTGTTGATAACAGTAAGGCTAAAATTTCACTCCAGATTTTAAGTACTTTTCCTTCTTTTAAGTGCTTGCAGATTTTAATCCAAAAAATTTAGGGAATTATTGACTGTGAAATCAAAAGAGAATTGTCTTGGACCCTTGCTTGTATAATTCCAATTTTTTTGTAGATCAGCACAATGATGGTGATCTCTAAGAATCTTTTGCCAAATAAAAATCCCAAAGAAAACCCCAAACCAAATGCCACAGAATGGAATGATTGTTTGGTGTATCACCAGTAAAATAGTGCTGTTGAGATGTTATACTGAATATTCTTAGAGCGCCAAAGACTTTATTTAATTAATTGAAGCTTATGTAGAAAAATTAATTTAAATAATTTTTCCTGACAAAATTGAGATCATTAGGAACTTGTACTGTTATTTGGATATTACTTACCCAAGCAAAGACACAAAGATAAAAAATTTTCTGCCATCTATATTAACACATTTTTGTTGTGCTTTGCATTTGAAATAAGCTGGGGAACATGAAAGTTGTGTTTGTAACCAGTTGTGCTTGCCTTGATAGATGTGAAGAGTCAGCTTTATCCTGAGAAAGGAGCTGGAATTCAGAGTGTGTGTTTAAGCCCTCATAAGGAACAATTATAATCTATTTTTAAAGACAGAAATGTAACCAATTGTGCTTACTGCGAGCAGGCCAGCTTTGTGTTGAGAATGAAGCTCAACTAAAGAGAATATGATTAAGTTTTCATTAAAAAAATATTTCTAATGTATTTTTAAAGACGGCGAAGACGTTAACTTTGAAGCAGGAAACAGAAGCTTTGCTATTGGAAGTTACTGAGCTAATTAAGCAGATGAAGGCTGATCATGAGGGAGAAAATTCTTTGGAATTGGAGAAACAGTGAAGGAACAAGCTTGGCATGAAAATTGTCTGTATGTCACTTTGGAGGCTTCAGCAACTCCTTGCAGCCATGCAAAAGAGTACTGATATTGAAACTAAGAATATTCGTAATTTTTTGGTCAGCTCATTACCAAGAGTAAAAATCCAGACATGACTATAGTTATGTTTACTGTAAAAGGTAAATATTGCAATATTTACATTTCTGAACTTGGATATTTCTACACTTGAATACATTTCTACACTTGAATACATTTCTGGGAAAACAGTGGGAAATACTATGAAATGTTCAGCTTTTTCTGAGAAATAACATAAGAGTAGACACTTAAGATGATAATAAGTACTTAGTTTGGGGCAAGAAGTGAGAAATTGAAACATAATTATAAAATAGTACATTTGGGTTAAACTAATGATTAAACCAGAAATTTAAAAAAAAATTGTTTTGAGAAAAATTAAATTTAATACATTTCAACAAAATTCTCACATATTTAATACAAATTATTGGATGTAACCATTGGGTCCTTAGAACCCCAGATTCTGAGGACTTTTGCATTACCTTTTGTAGGTATCTACACAATAAAATTAAAGGAAAAAAAAGATAAGTAAAAATGGAGCTACTTAGCAGTTTGTTGTTTTTATTCTGGCTTATGGACAAAAAAGCAGGTTCTGCCTGCACCTAGGCTTTAGGAAGGTAGCATAATTTGTCACAGAAAGTTGCTAGATGTGAAATCAAGGTTGAACTTGTGGATATTCTGGTGCAAGCCCCCAGAGGTCTTTGACAAAAATCTCACAGTCCAGAGTGTGGTGGCAGTGCAAGAGTCCTCCATGGCTGTGTTTGGGGATGGGCAAGCACTGCGTGAAGATCAGTGTGAAATGGAGATGAGCCAATTGTTTAGTCCAAATCCTTTCTGCCCCCTTCCCTGAAGGCAGTGTCAAATAGTACGCACCCCAAACAACATAGGAGAAAAATGTTTGTTGGCTTTAGTCAGTGGCTAACTCTTGACTTGGAAATTGGAAACCTGTGTTAAGGTGCTCCCAGACTGCTCAGGTTGCTCACCCTAAAAAGTGATTGCTTCTTACAGACAGTTTATGATGCCTTGAAAACAGAGGAAGAGATTGAATGAAGCCTCTGAACTAAAAATCATTGACAGGGTAGAGAATGCTTTCAGGAGCAAATCTGTGGCAGTGAAAGGTCAATTTTACAGAAGTAAAGAACTGTGAGGATAGTAGCTCAAGATTTGAGCTGCAGAGGTGTTACTTTTAACTTTTTGATGTTCTTACCTATGATGATGTAGCTGTGAATTATCTTTGTGTGTTGCTATACATTTCTGTTGCTTTTTGTTTCGTGTTTAGCATTTTCTATAAATAACGGAAGTTCAGAATCGTAGAATATAATTAGCACATTTCTGGTCTGTTAATGTAAGCAATGATGCAGCATTTTTTAAAGGTGAAATAAAGCAGTATTAAGTTTAGCTGTGAAAATTGACCAGTTTCTTCTCCCTTTATTTATCAGTGAGCTATGTCAGTATGGTGTCATGTCCTTGGAGTAAATACTGTCATTTTTCAGGATTATAACTTTTCATAGTATTATCTTAAAAAAAATATATACTAACATAGAATTGAGCATAAAGGAATTCAGGGATGTTACAATTATCTCTAATCTAAGTATTACAAACTCAGGAGATTATTTAAGATTTTGCATGACCTATTCAAATTAGACACTGAATCCGGTTATGTCTTCAGACTTACCTTGATTTCTATTATTCCTAGTACCTGCTGCATCTATGTCCTGTAGCACACTCAGGTAATTACATTGATGTAACCAATCTTCAGAAGTTACTTTCTCTGAAATAGAACAAAAATCCAATATAAACCACATTTTATTCATCTTAATGTTAGGCATCACTTTGTACAAAATAGAAAATCCACTTCTTCTTGCAATATTTCTAACTTTCAGTAGCAATGCAATAATAATTTTGCAAATTTTGGATTTATGTCTTGTTAACGCAGTAAGATTTATTGACTTAAGGGATTGCATTGAATATTTCACAGCTACTTCTCAGGAGGGTTTTTTACATCAGTAAAATGTGCTTCTCTCAGATTTGTGGCAAACTTTACTGTTCTTGAGATATTATCTGATTTTTTTTCTCATCTGATATTCTTACTTTACTTTCTGTAGTTTTATACCAATAAATTTCCCATCAGCTGCTGCAGAACATCCCCTGTAATAAACTTTTTTTTTCCCTAGGCAAAATAAGATAAAATACATATTGCTATTCAGCAACCAGTGGTCTAGTCATCTATTTTCTTATAAAGACCCATAGGAAATTTATGCCAAATCAGAAAAGAAAATGCAGCAAACTGAATTAAGACTGACTGTGTGGCAGTCGCAAGATAATTCCTGTGTGACAGTGAGAATGTTTTGTTTGTTGGTTTTGAGTTTGTATCTTTAGTTTAACTTTCCTGAAACCATGTTTAGTTTGGGAAGAGTCCTCATACTGAAAATAGTTTTTGTTTCAAGAGGATGTTGGATCTGTGCTTGCCCTGTTCTTTCTCTGCACCAACATATGTCATACATCAACATAGCTGGAGGCTAGGCAGCTCGGTGGAGCTGTTCTTGTGTCATAATAGCCTCCTCTACATATGCCTTAAGGCGAGGTGTTTTCATTTCCTCCATGAAAACAAAACCACCCCAGCTTTGAGCAGTTGCTTGACTTACATACTGGGATAACTAAGTGTGAGTTTATAAACCAGATCCACTTCTAATGCAATAGCTGCTGATCTTTTCTCATCAATGTCCTTTCTCGGCCTTCAAAGAAACTTATAGGAAAATTTTACAAGCCTTAACATTATGACAAGATATTTCCTAATCTCACTAGTTATTCATGGTTTCATTCAGATACCCACATTTTGTTATGCTAATTATCTTTTCAGCAGAATTTTACATGTGTGTTTAAGATACCTTGGAGCTATGGAGGCATTTCGATTGTAAAAGCTGTCAGCTGCTGCAGGTACAGAACCAAATATGTAAGAAACAGCAAACAGAGATTCAGGAGGGAACAGACTTCGTGAAGAAACACAGCCCTCTGCTGGAAGAAAAGCTGAATCCAAGGGCACTGCTCTGGAGGATGTATGGAAAGGTAAATCCAGATCATACACAAAGGTTTCTTCTAGTTTCTTTTCACCATGAATAGATATATTCTCCACGTTTTGGAGAACAATGTCCTGGAAGTACAAAAGTCGGCTTTACATTTTGTACACCTGTATCACTACATACAGGCACTCAGTGCCAACAGAGCCTGGGGAAGACAATGCTGCCAGCCTTTAATGAATGTCTCTGAGGCAAACGTGGAATGTAATTCTGACTTTGTAAGATGATTTCATGTGGGGTTTCCCTGAGAAAGGTAGAAGCCACATATGGGATATTTGCATTGATTCTCTTCACTTTTTTACGCAGACATCTGTGTTGCAGATTATGGAGAGGTCAGAAGTTTGCGAGATTCAGTTATTCTTTAGTGCTGATATGCATTTTTCCTAATGTATTTACTTAAGGTATTTATTGATTTTAATATTTATAATATTTTTTATGGTAAATGCCTAATGTGGAGGATGCCAGTCTAAAGAATCAAAGTAGAACAAAGTTGCAGGTAGCTTAAAATTTATTTCTAAAGCTGGATAGATACTTTGTTACTTCAGATATTAGGAACAATTATAATGTTTTCAATATACTTTCTATAATACCTTTAAGTGCAAATCTAGAGCACAATCTCTTTTTCAAGGTACTTACAGTCTTACAGTCTAGGAGTTTTTTTGTAAGTGATTTATAATGTTGTGTCTTTTTGGTTTATTTTTAATTCAATTTTGGGGAACTCTGAAGTCATGTCAAAATACTTCTAAAATGGAAAAGTTAATTGCCTATTATGCAAATAATATAAGAACTATCATGAATTAGTTCTGAGTTATGAAACACATCACCATTCTATCAGGGCTGTATGTTTGAAATACTGATTAAAAATCAAGCTGGTAACATTTTCAAGTTGGATATCTTATTTGTGTGTTGATGTCCTAAAATATATGCAGCTAAAATATTGAGATGTACTAGAAGTAGACTTAAAATATTTTTTAAAGGCTATTTTAAAATCCACTTTTTTTGGAGTATTTTTTTCTTTCTTTCCAAAAATTGGTACTGCATATCACAAGGAGATAGACTTCTTGTTACTGTATTTGTATGTCTTTACAGATTTGTATTTATCTTATTTATATATTTCATTTCAAAGGAATTTTTTAAATGTCAAGTAAATTATCTGTGACTTTGATTGTGCTCTGATTTAACTGTTTATTACTCAGGTTTGGGGTTTCCTGCCATGATCATAAAAAAGCAGCTGATAGTTAGTTACCTTTGCAATTAAAATAATTATTTAATTTTTAATATCTAGTTTTTAATATCCAGAGAACTAATTTAAGCAGCAAAGTTAAGCTAGATTCTAATAAAAATTTTATATTGTGTTGTTTATATTTGTAGTATTTTAAAAAGCAGAGAAAACAGACATGCATATCTCTGTTTGAGAGTTGTTACAAGCTGAGTGCCCCAATATTATCTATCCCATTAAAAAATATGGTCATTGAATTGTCTGCAAAGGCTGCACAGCCTCTAGGAGATGCTTCAGTAATGATTTTGTCAGGTTACTGAGTGAAACCTCAGTGGCTTCTTTGCACATAATTTCTTTCTTTCTGCTCCAGAGGTCACTATCTTCCCATGAAAGTAGCCACCTTTTCAAAATAACTCCAAAATTCTCCAACAGAATGAAAGCCCTCTTGCTAGTGTTTTGGTTTTTTTTAATTGTGCAATTTTCCAACACATTCTGTTGTCTTTCTCTGGCAATTCAAATTTAAACATCAATTTTTAAACTGACAAGGATCAGATAAATCTTGGAGGTTTTTTTATTTCGAACATTATGTATGCTTTTTATGTAAAAACTTTCAGAAAACTTGTTTTCTGACGTCAAAAATATGCAGTGAAGTTTATTGTGAACTCATAGAAACACAAAAGACAATTAAAAGGATTGATAAATAATCTGAAGATGCATGTATGTATGAGAAAATTAAATATCCTGAGATGCTTTGAGTCAATAGAAGTAAGAGCTCTCCACTATGGCATTATAATTCCCTGTTGGTTTTAATAAAGGCAACCAAACTATAGAAAATTTACTTGTAGAAATTATTTTAAATTCTTTTGTTTTTTTCTTCAATTAAAATAATAGAATTATACGTAAGTGCTTCCCTCTTTTGTCTTAGCCTGCATTAGCACAATAAGGAAGAGATGACATCCAGAATTATAATTATAATAATAATAATTTTAATCCCTTTGACACAACATTGTGCTATCATTCTTATTTACTGCACAAATTACTGGAATTTATCAAAATACCTCTTCTGCCTTTTTTTTTTTTTTTGTTATTTTAACAAACCAACAAAATTGTTTTATTGGATTGCAAGGTGGCTTCTATATGTCAGTGACTTTTGTTGGAGTTTCCTTGCTGTAAACTCTTGTCAGGTTATTAACTGCTGGATTATCAAGTAGAGCTATAGTAACATCTGGACACCACTAATGGCCAGTCACTGACAAATAATCCTTCCTTTCCATTTCTGAATATACAGACAAAGAGTCAGCTCCAAAAATAAGTGTGCCACAGAACAGGAATATCAAGTATTTGATGTTTGGTAGGAGGTTACACTCGACTTTGCTGCATATGCCCATGGCTCATTGCCAGCTTTTATCTGGCAATGTAGCAAGTGACACAGTGGCCTTATTTTTTTCACTTGAGATGAGGAAAGCTCACAGGAATAATTGAAAGGCAGTAATAAATTTTTGAAATATCTTGAGTGACCAAAGCAGACATTTCAGTACCACAGTGATGTGACAGCACCTATTCTTCAAATATCAGGTATTAAAAAACTTTGCATGGTAATTATGGAGTATATAAATTTCTCAGTAATGAAATTTGGTCCATCTTATTCATTCAGAACTACCTGGGTTCACTAGGAACTTGTAGGCCAGTTTCATAATTCAGGTTGTGCTCTGCACTCCCTGAGTTGGGTCAGCATTCACTGTTCTGATATTCTGGAGAGTTGATGTTAAAAAGTGCCTCACGTACAGCAGGGGTTGAAAACCTGTCCTGATCGCTGATGCTTCATTCAAGGCAGTAATTCTAATGCTAATGATTGAGTTGTATGTGCAAACTGGTGTCCTTGTTAACCCCATTTCAGTAAATGTCCATTTCCCATTCAGCACAATCATTGCAAGGGATTGTCCATCACCCATTCTCTGTTTCTTCTAAAGAATCATTTTCATTTGAGGTCACTATAGAATTTGCCTCATTAGTTTACCTAAGAGCTGTAAAGGAGCACTTACAGAGCTGAAGAAATATTTCTTGTTACTGAATTTCTTATTTTTTGAAGAAACGAGGACTTTGAAGGGTGTCTGTTATCTACAGATCCATGTATCATCTCAGGTTACTGCCATGACTCTTCAAAATGAAGGCACTGATGTTCTCTTACTGCAGGATCTCTGTTTCCATACACTGATCCATTCTGCTCACAGGAGGTGCTGTGAATGCAACATACTGATGTTTTGTAGAGATCATTTGTAGAGGAGAATTCTGTTTATTGGACTAACAGTGGAATTTCATGTAGCTCCTGGCAATAGCATTAGATTCCTCAAGGAGATGGGCTATCTGTGTCTGTGAGACATCTGGGTGATTCCACAATGCTGTGACAGTCTTTTCTTAAGCATTTAAATATGACTGAGAGCTATGATAACTTCTTTCCACCAGCACAGGTGTAAAACCTGTAAGAGCTTTTATTCACTTCTCTCAGTGAATCCTTATTTGCCAAAGTTCATTCTCATCTGTATATCCCTAAGAATCTTATGCCATAGGCCAACCCATCTCTGCCAAGAAACCACTGAAGTCCAGAGCTTGTTAGCAGAAATAATTGTTGTCATTTTCATTGTCTACAAGCCAGCAGCACACAGCCAGACTTTCTAAAAAGACGAAAGGTAAGCAATGTGAATAATTGATTGCTGTGGTTTAACCTCAGTGGGCACCTGAGCCCCACACAGCATCTCGCTCTCTTCCCCTGAACCAGGATGGTGTGGAGAATCAGAAGGGTAAAAATGAAAAAAGCCACTGATGGAAATAAAAACAGTTTAAGAGAAGAAGAAGCAGCCATATACACAAGAAGAGCAAAGCAAGAGATCAATTTACCACTTCTATGGGCAGGCAGGTGTTCAGCCATCTCCATGAAAGCCAGGATCCATCATGTCTGCCATTTGCTTGAGAAGCCAAACACCATCACTGGTAAACAACCCCTTTCTCCCTGTAACTTGATATGCTGAGCATGATGCCATATGGTGTGGGATATCCCTTTCATCTGTTGGGGTCAGCTGTCCTGGCTGTGTCCCCCTCATCTCCTCATGCACCCCCAGCCTGCTCTCTGCTAGAGTGAGGCACAGAAAAAGGCTTAGCTCTGTGTAAGCCCTGCTAACATCCCTGTGTGGAAACAGCACCGCTTCCAGCACAAAACCCCAACAAAGCCTCATGCTTGCTACTCTGAGGAAAATTAACTGGATCCCAGCCCAAACCAGTATACTTACACATTGCCCACTGTAATGCCTGCATTCAGTCTGTGAAATCTCTTTTGTAAACGTGTCTACCATGAAACAAAATCAAGTAACTGAGAGAGTAGAGGGTACCATGAGTGACATTTCCATTTGATGTACCAAATAGGAAAAAAAATTATTTTATTTAAACTGTATGTCAACATCTCTAGTAAGATATGTTTGAATAAAACAAGATGCACCGTATAATTTGGGAGTAAGGTATCCTGGCCACCTCTGTAAAAGGACCTACTCTCAGAGATATATAAAGAAGATGTTATAGTAGCTGCAGACATTTTCTCTTGGTTTTAAATTTTAAGTTCTTTCTTCAATAAATAATTGGAATTAATAACTGTGGTTGTTTTGCTCACTATTTATGGTACTCTATATGCCATAATTAAGAGCTGTACCTGATTAAAATAATGTGAGTTGGTTGTGTAATTTTCAGTTTGTTTAGATTAAAAGTATCGGTAACTTTATTTCAAAAACTGTTTACTGCTCAGGACCTTGAAACACTACTTTTAGTCCCACAGGAGTACTTGCTGACGGCCTCAGAATCTTAGAAGTTACTTCTACTTGAAGCAGAAAGTAACCCTGAAAAGCAGGGCACTCTTACAGTATATTTTGACCTAGGTATTATCAACATCAGGAACTCATTTCTTGAGCTAATAAGATGGGTGCTTTTGATGTCTGCTGAACAGGGAGATCTGTGCTTGCAGGTCACAGCAGAAACCTTACTGACACATTTTTGAGCAAGGGAAGGTTGCCTAGATGCAATAATCCCATTTCTTTGAGATATCACATCACTGTGGATCTCTTTGTCATTGGCACTAAACAGCAGAACTAAAGAAGGATCACAGCTCTGTCTGTAACAAGTTCACCCCAGTACAGGAACAGGAGGCATCTTGGTAACATGCATTCACACAAATAATGTTGCTGTTTGAGGAGTTCTAGCATTGCATTTGCAACGTGGTGGTGCACTTGTAATATGATCCAAATTGTCCATGTCTCAGGAAGGATGAGTCAGTGTAGGATCAAAATCTGTATTTTTCTCTAAGATGGATAACTTAGCAATACTGGAGATCTAAGTGTCTCTGACTGACTTGCTTCTTTTTTCACCATATTTAAATTTTTCCTATTTCATTGGTAACATTTACAGTGAATTTCTAAGGCTTGGTTTTATTGAGTCAGGATAATTTTGACATTGTATTCAGATATTTTTGCTAATTATATTTTATTACCTCTAAGGTAGATCCACAGTCAACATATTTGGTTTTAGTTAACTAAGGTTTAACTTTTTAATTTCAGAACCTATTTTACAGTCTGAAAAGAATATTAGTACATGAAAAATTAAAGTTATGGTCAGATATATAGCTAAAGTGGAAGTATTTTATTACACAAAACCTGAGAGCAGAATTTTGTAATAACACTTGACAAAGCTAGAGTGACTTCTGAAAATTGCCATGTAATTCTTCAATTAACTTCACAATGTATGTCTAAGCAAAAGAAGAGGTATGTGAAGAGTAAGAAATAACACTTGTTTTTAGTGTACATGAGTCTGGGAATGCAAGCTTCACAATGTCTTCATAATATTTGGAATTTTGATTATTTTTTAAATATGTATATGGAGAAGAACTGATCAAATACTCATTAGCTCCTTTGTGGGTTCCAGCAGAGAGAAATCAGAAAGCATGGACCTTGATTCTGTAACTTGTTAAGTTCATTGCAAACCTCATGTTGATTTTAATTATGGTAAAGATCAGGTACTGAGTAAGATGTATTACCAAAATGTCATGTAATTTATTACTATGCATTCAGATGTTCTGATTATAGTAACGGTTGCTGAAGGTGATTTTATCATGTAACACGAGGAAAAATATTGTTAAAATTATAATTTTTTCCTATTTTCTTTCTCTTTTTTTTACCCTTCCATCATATACATACTATTAAACTTTTTTCCTTTTTGATTCATATTTATAGAGTGTGATCAGCAGCTATAAGGTTTTTTCCCCCCAAAAAAAACTTTGTGGAAAAATTGCTGTAGTTTAGGGCTTGAAGTCTTAAGGTGTATGTAAGAATAAATATTTCTGTGTATTGTCAACTTTCTTCACTAGGCTATATGGTCTGTGACTTTGGACTTCTTTGTTCATTATTCATTTCTTTTTTCTAAAGAAATTTTCATTATTTTCAATGTCCTTTAAGAAGAATTCTGTATTTTAGGACCTTTCTAAGATGCCTTCTGGTTTCATTTCGGTGATATAGTTTTCTGAAATGGGTTGAAAGGTAATACAAAGAATATTCCAACTTAAGCCATGACACTGACTTTAAGAGGAAGGTATTACTTTTGTTTCTTCTAATATTTTCCATCCCATTTCTTGCTTAATTTAATCTTCTTAGCTTCTTTAACTGTGCTAAATGTTGAGTGGACATGTTTGTGGAAACATGTACACGTTTCTCTCAAATAGAAACAGTTAATTTAGAATTTTATGATGTACTTAATTTCTCTGATCTTTGAGTTTGGATGCAAAATGGTATGTGCTGGTTTGTTCCCCAGTGGCTTAGTTTGTCCTAAAATTTTTCTGAAGTTTTTTAGCTTATTTTGACCTTTCCTATTGTAATCACATTATATGCAAACTTTTAATTTCACTGCTCCTGCCCGCTCACATAATTTGTAAATTTATCAAAACAACAGATATAGGATTTTGAGATACCATCCTCCAACCTATTTTTTCAATGAAAATTGATAATCTGATTGTACTTCATTTTTAAATAAATATTAGAATTTTTTCATCTTGTCTTGTGACTACTTCACTTTTTAACGGTTTTTTGTGCAAGATTTTGTTCAGTTCCCTCTAAATTCTGTCATTATGTCACAGCTGTTAGCTTGCTTAGTAGTTGTAGGGCAGCATGGGCAGTTTTTCTGGGGTTTTTGGTAGTCTTGGCGGAGATTGGGGTGCTTGAGATTGTTTGATGTGCAAGAGAGGAGTTGCAGTGTTTTCCTGTAGCTAATCTTTTTTCTGAGATGCTTTAAAATTTGGTTTTTTGAAAGAAGTCATTATGTAAGTAAAATCCCCATGATAATGGCAATAGGCAAATAGTACCAAAATTAGTCATCTATACTGACAGAATAGGCATACAGGCATACATATGCCATGTATGTCTTCTGTTTCATCTAACTATACAATTTCCTTTTCATATCACATGACAGTGACATTGACTTGTGTGCACCCTGTAACCTGCTTTGCTTTTTTTGACTGTGAGTTAAACTGAAAATGCTAATGAAAGCAGTGGTTTTAGGAATATCAGTATTTTCAGAAAAATGCAAGTAGAAAACTCTTTTTTCTATCCCTCAGTGAAGCATTTATTTTTGGGTTTTTGAAAGGTTCAGATATTTTGGGGTTTTTGTTCGTAGCTTGGGTTTTTGGTGTTTTTTTGGGAGGAAGTTTTTTGGGTGGCTTTTTTTGGTTGGTTGGTTGGTTGTTGGTTTTTTTACTGAATATTTTAATTTTAATTTTTTGGTATCATTTGCTAAACTGGTAACTAAAGTCATGCTTACATTACAGAGAAAGTAGATCCCTTCAGCTGCCATCTAAAGGGGACTAGAATAACGTAGAGTTGATAGGCATGAGAAAGATTTGTAGTGGCACACACTGGAAAGACTGCTCTGCAGTTCATACTCTTTTCTTTATGTTCAGTGCCATCAGTGAGAAAATGATGAAGATTGCACGAAACCGAAAATACCGAGGCCGTTATAAATCACGCGGCACAGTCTGTGCCTTGCACACGCATTGTGGCTGATGGTGCTGTAATTTTTCATGACAGCTACAACTCAGAAAGTTGTAGCTGATAGGCAATATGAGAAGAAAATTACAGCCTATGACTGTTACATGTCTGTTGTTAGAATAGTGCCAAATACTATTTATATGTCTCTTTCTTGAGTGGTGGGACCTAAGGAAGTGGAGGAGTTCAAAATTCTGGGCTTCATGCTCATGCTATACACACTCTGTGACACCTGGCAAGTCTACTTCAGCATTAGATGAAATATTGGAAGCAAGTAAATGAAGAATGTCTCTTAAACAATTTTGCAGAAAATGCTCCTGAGTTAGTGATGAAGCAACTTTATTATTGTTTCCTCTTGTCTTGGTGCAGGGGTTTTTTTGGGGTGTACTGCAATAGTTGTCTCTAAAACTCAGGTACTGTTGGTCTTAGTTCTGCAGTGGTGGATTTATTTTACAATATATGACACACTTTGGAATATGTTATTGACCAGAACAGTTTTCTTGGCAGCATGGAGGAAACTTTTTCTGCCTGCTGAAACAATGATAAAAATAATGGAGAAACACCAGCAGCCATTGTAAAAATTTTACCTGATATGGCTCTATTTCTTTTGCCTGTTTATCAAATCCATTCACAAATGTAAAAAAGAAAAGGCATTTTTGCAGCCTATAATGAGGTCTATAACCATGTCTCATGGGAGTGTTTTCCTGACAATTGTTGTAGTTATTAGTGTCTTGTTCTGTAATTATGGCAAGCTTTCCTTCCTGTAATGCTTTTAAATCTGCTATTCAGAGTGAAAGTAAAGTCCTTAACCCCTCCTTTGACCTTGCCTTCAAGTTCATTTTAGCATGAACAATTGATGTCAGTGAAAAATTTAATTCACAAATGACATTTGTCTACAAAATTTTTTTTACAGCACAGTGGATTGATTAAGTGAGGATGGTTCTGAACTAGATTCAGCCACTAGCAGAGTGCTGACTCCTATTTTGTGTAGTTGACATGTGAGGTATGAAAAAAAGCCTTTCTTTGACTATTCCAATACCTGCTCAGAGGTCCAATTAGAAGTTGAACTGTTGGCAGGCTTTAAGGGAGAGTGAACTGGTAGCATGAGTAGTTCCGGCTGAAATTGCATGAACTTCCCAGGGTGGGCATTTTGAAATTATCTCATGTTTACCTGTTCAAGGAACATAGTAGAGAATCATAATAAATCTTTAACAATTCAAGTCTGCTTTACATTTTCCTTTATGGAGAGGGACTACCTTGGAGTATTTCCAAATAGATAGATTCATTTTGTGTGTATTTCTATTAGGAATGAGGTAAAGCATTCTGAATTTATTTGGACCGAATACTGTATGAAGTTAAAAGAAACAGAACAGAAGATTATAAAGGATGAAAAACACCTTGAGGAGTTAGTGAAGCAAAAAGCAGAAATCCATGAAGATGTAAAATGTTGGAACAGCAAAGTGAGTCTTGAATATTTATAAACAAGCAAGTAAATGAGTATCTGTTATTGAAAAGTACATGAATGCCTAAATATTTTGTATGTTTAAGAGTTAAGATCCTCTGTATAAGTAAAAATAAAAATATGGATTTTAAAATTAGAGGTGGTAGATTCAGTAGAGATCTCTTGTTCATTATTTTGTTTTAGTATTATTTTTCTGCTTTAATTATTAAAAAATCATAGCCATTTTACAGTTTTGTAAGTTACCAACATATTTTTCGTTTCAGGGCAGATATCTGCCTTATATTTCCTATCTTCTTAAGCCATCTGGAGTGATGTGTGCATGTATTGGGACAGCATAACTGTCCTCTGAAGTTAGCAGATTTTTTAATCTGAGATGGCATGTGATACACTTTTACATCATGCATAATTTTGTTCTATTTTATTTACAGTTTTCCCCTTTTTCTGCTGTATTTCCTGTAATTAATTTTTAAATCTTGTACTTTATAGTCTAAAATCTGAACTGGAGCTCCTCACAGAGCCTGACTATAAGATTTCAGTTAATTGACAGCTCCTGTTGAGCCAGTAGAAAATGCCTAGAAAATGTAGATGCTCACAACAGAATTTGGGTGCATATATATATATGTGTGTGTGTGTGTGTATACCAGTGCAAATAAATATGAAATTCATGCTCTGGTACGTGCTCAGCACCATTGTGGGCTTTCCATCTTGATAAATAAGTCCTGCTAATGATCAACTGGAATCCAGAATATACAATATGGAGGATTTCTGAGAAGCTGAATGTACCAAGCATGCCCAGAATTTAACAAAAAATCCCCAAAGCACCCCCACCCCTCGAAAAAAAAAGCAAAGATACAGTGATATTGCAACCACCAATTGGCATGTTCTTGCCCTTTTTTTTCAGCTGTGTATTACAGTTTTTTTTTCTATTAGTAGTGCCAGCAATTGCTACCAACAGATATTGAGAACACAGCTATATTCAATAAAGCCAATACTTATTAATAAGCCTTTTTTGTCCTTTTATTTTTCTTTCTACATATATTTCCATCTGGGATTGATGACCAGATATACTTCAGCAGGGACCACCTGGTTATTAAGACCAAGACAATACAAAGACAGATATGTACAACAGGGATAATGTGGAGCATGGAACTGTTCCATTAGGTGACCACCTAAAGGTGTGCCAAATTAAGTTTAGCAAAAATCTCATTTGTTATTGCAAACTTCCTTCAAAAACAAAGTTATTCTTCTGATCATCATAAAAATATTTCAGAGGCAATTGAGTTATTTTAGGAAGTAGGAAAATATTTGGTTTGTATTCAGTTTCTTCACTGAGGTTTGAATTAGACCCAAATTAGAACGTGACAATTGTCACATACACCAATATGTTTGAAGACAGAAGAAGTGATATGAATGAATGTTTTTCGGCATTGTTTCTTGTAGATATTTTTTCTGTGTTAATTCATGCTGATTTTAAATGTTATATCTGATCTATTAGGAGTGTTACAACTTTTGACATAGTCAGGACAATTGTGAGTTTTCTTTTTATCATGCTACTCAGATTTACATTACAAAAGGTATCTGTACGGATTAAACCTATTTTAAGTACCTACCTGGGCTTTGTTTCTGAAAGATTAGAAGAAACACTTCTTTTAAAATTGTTCGCATACTTAACTCTTATTCTTTTGTTTTCAATAATTACCTGCACAGTGTGACATTATTTCAAGTAACTCCTGTCAAAATGTTTGCTCTAAAAGCATGGAAAGAGTGAAAAACATTTCTGAATAATGTTTTTCCTATGTACTAGCAATTTTAAAACTAGGACATTTTGCTCATACTTAATCAGTTGGTTTGGATTTTTTTTCCCCTATATATATAGCCAACTCTTTGTCTTTCTCACAGTTCACTGAACTATATTTAGAATCACAGAATGGTTGGGATTGGAAGGGACCTTAAAGATCATTTAGTTCCAGCCCCTTGCTAAGGTCAGGGACACTTCCCACTAGTCCAGGTTCCCCAAAGCTCCATCCAGCCTGGCCTTGAACATTTTCAGGGTTGGGGCATTATATTTCTCAGAGCATTTTACATATTGGGAGGCTTAAACATTTTGGTTTTAATCTCCCCTTTCTATGTTAGTAAAGGTGCTTCATTGCAGGTTTTTCTCAGATCATGCTTTGCAATCCATAATCATTCAGGTTAGGACTTTCAGTCCCCAACTATTTAGGAAGGTACAGCCATCCATGGACAATTGAGAGAACCCTAGAGAAGTAAAGCAGAGCTGTGACATTCTGGTCAAGATAAAAAGTCCCTCCTTAGCTGCTGGGACATAGTCACAAAGGTTATTACGTAAATCTGTTCTTCATCAGATGCTTCAGATACCAGTAGGAAATTACATGCCATTTTAAGTACCTGTATCCTAATTCTGCCCTGATTTTCTCACATGTATTATTCTCTAAGACTTATGAGTCTTACTCGTACTGCTAGATGAGTACTGATACTGATACCGCTAGATCAACCAATATGTTTGTTGCCTGCCATTTTCCAGTTGGACTCTCATCAATATGTGAATTTTATAGGATGTGGAGTTGTTTGAACTTTTGCAGAGGAAGGAGAGGGAAGGTAACGAAGTTTATTAGGCTTCATGTGAAAAGTTATGCCTTTTTCCACCTAAAACCACTTTAAATTATTTCCTTATCCTCTAGATGCTTGCTTCCCTAACATCCTCATTTTTCCTTAAGCTCTAGTGATTGATCCATCATTGATTTGAGCAGAGAAGTTATGGATTCTCCATCCATGAGAGTGTTCAAGGCCAGGCTGGATGGGGCCCTGAGCCACCTGATCTAGTGCAAGGTGTCCCTTTCTGTGGCCAAGGGATTTGGAACCAGATGATCTTCAGGGTTCCTCCCAACCCCAACCATTCTGTGACCCTATGAATTGAATGCAGAGAGGTATTGACATATTAAGGAAAATCTTAAGGCTGAGAAAAACTTGAGGTATTCTGCTTAGTTATACCACATATGTCATATGTGAATTAGCAGGCAGTGTTGTGCTCTCACTGAGACTGTGAAGCCTAAAGATTCTGCATGGATATCCTGCAAGGGCAATGCACAAATGCACACAATAGCATAAAACATCCCTAATTACTCTTTAATAGTCTTCCTTTTAATTTTTTTATTCAAATATTTTTTATTATCACAAAGAAACATGAGAAATTTGTATTGCTTGCTTTCCAAAATATTTTTTCTATAGAATATTTGGATAACAAATAGCAGCCCAAGGAGATGAGAGTGTAGAATTATCAGATGCTGCTTCTTAAATGATAAAAACTGTGGAAGAATCAGTACCTTCTTTTCTTTTTTTAATGTAAACTAATTAAAAATACTTGCATACTTATGTCTACTGTGTTGGCCTGAAATAATTTCAGCTTATTTTAAGGTGTCTTAATGGTTTAATGTTCATTAGAAATCCATCAAGAAAGCAATCAACTGGCCATAAATCAAAGGATTCTAAATATTAATGAAGCATTGGGGAGTTTGAAATATAAAAATTAGGAACATGAGGGTAAAAAATAGAGGGTTTGTGCAAAAAATAAGAAATAGGTAATGCCAGCAATATAAATATAGGAAAAAAACTATTTTTTTTTGCACTTGAAGCATGCCTACAAAATGAACCTTACTTTTATTGTAAGTCTGTCTGTAAAATCACATTTCAACAATTTCAAATTGTTTCAGGCTGAAACTTATCAGCTAACGTTTTTTGATTTTGCTTGAAATAAAAAAAGCTAAAATTATGCAAAAAGAAAATATATACCTTGAAAATGAGGAAGATTCTGAAATGGTTTTATTGCTAACAGAAACCTCAGTCCACAAAACATTTTGGTAAAAGCTTTTATAATTTTTTTTTTCATTTGTGATGGTTATAAACAGAGAATCTGAAATACTATTTTTCTCTATTTTCTGTGAATTCTTTTAAGATATGCACATATATTTTGTAGCTCTTCAGTTTATTGATTACAAATATCTATACTTTAAACAATACTGTATATAATATTTTCAGTGCAGAAAAAAAAATCAAATGTTTTTAGTTACTTCTTCTTTTGAGCTCCGATTGTATGCTGGCTTTATTTATCTGACAGCTTGTTGTCTTTATCCCCGCAGAAACTTTGGATTTTATTGTCTGGTTGCAACAAAGTCATCTGAAAAAAAGTTCTTGAAAATAATTAGATTCTTAAAGGTATTTTTAGAAATTGATGACTGAGTTGAATAAATACATCCTGTCAGCATGAAAACATTCCTTATTAGATGCCAAAAATGCCATATAAGAGGTGTAGGAAAAGAGAGGGGATCAAAAGACGAAAGAAAGGAGGAGTTATGTCCAGAGTCCTTATTAATGCTCAAGTCAGAGCTCATGCCTTAACACACCAATGTAAATCAATGATGGAACACAAATGAGTAATAAACCAGGCTTCATTAGTTCTGATGTTGATGGAACTACTTATTGGGATTATTAGAATATTTTGAAATTAGTGACAGCTTTCCAAATTTATTATTTTCAATTTAATAGATATCTTTATTGATTGACAGAATTTTTATTTAATCGTATCTGTAATAATGGGGAGAGATCTTACCTGTTTTGGAAGTATTAACTGATAAGCTAAAAGAGGAAACTCAGGCTTGTAAGAATTTTTAGAGACAAATGGAGAGAATCAGGATTGAGAGGTGAGTTGTCAGAAAGCAGATTTGAGAAGCGCTGAGACCATGTTGTATACTAAAACTTTACAGAGATCATAGAAAGACTGGGGCCATTCACAAGAGAAACCCTTTGAGTATTGTCTATGTCACATATAATTGGTATTGCTGTGTGTGTCCTGGTCATTGTCCTTCCACATGTTTGGGAATTCAGGAAGTGCATGTGAAAGTCCAGATTCAAGTCCCAGAGAATGACAAATTCTGAAAAGTTCCCAGTAATGAGGGATTCCAGGAGCTCTATGTATGTCTTCAAAGGATGATCTGAAACCATCCTTTGAGAAGGAAATATCTCTTCAGATAGTCTGTGCCATTTAATCTAGTCACAGGAAATAATGAGTGTAGGCTAAATGTAGTATTCAAGTCAGAAGAAATGCTTTCTACATCTTGCTTTAGTGTAAAAACAGGATTTTGCTTCTAATACAATCCCAGATTTCTGTTTATTACTTTCTTATGACAATGTAAGTTAACTCTTACATGGACTTTCTGGAATGCTGTTTTATTGCACCCCTCCATTTTCTCGATTTTACTTTAAAAACCACCAACCTGGCATCTGACATATTTGATCTTTAGGAAGAAACCAATTGCTAATCTCTCCTAAAAGGTAAAAGTTATGTCCATTTGTTCTATGTATTACTGAGTGCAAGGACCAAGAAAGAGAGTTTTTGTAGGTCTGTTTATTTGAAAGTCGTCTTTTATCTTTTCTGGAGTTATTTACTGAATAAAAAATTTGTTTTAAACAAAGCTTGTAAATAAATATGGTTGAGGAGTTGCCATTCAATGCTATGAGAGAGGCAGAATATTTGGTTCTGCTCAGAAACCTTTAAATTTTTAGTCTTCCACTAATTACTTCCTTTGTGATAACTTTCCTTCAAATTATGTTAGATATCTTGAATAAAAGGAGCTGAGGAAAAGCAGTGCATTTAACCTGATATTAACTCAATTTCCATGAAGACTGAATACATCTTACAGGTATTATTTGACCAGGAAATCTCAGGTCTTCATGCTATGTACAGCTGTTAAATGCATGAAATATTTGGAAAATATTCTAATTAATTAATTAATTAAAATTAATAATAAATAAATTCATTTCAAAAATTAAACACTTAGTATTGCTTCTCAAATGGGGCAGAGTTCCTGAGTAAGCTGCAGAAGCTGTGATAAAAGTTTCAGCACCTGTACATGAAGTGGACCATGGAAGACATTGCACCAAAGAACTTCTTTCAGCTGCAGTCCACTTGGTTTTCTGCCTGGAATATTTATGTTTTTCTTGCATCCTGAAGTGCTTTGACTTCCAGAGTCACGGGTAGCCATGTATTCATGAAAAAAATTTTGCTCCACATGGAAGGTATTGGCAGTCAAAATGGAACAATTATTGTTTGGTTCTTTTCATTTTTTTCCAGCTTCAGCACACATCTGCTTACTCTGCACTGTTGAGACAAATTACTGTCTTGGCTTTACTGTTTTGAAATTTAAGTCTTTTTATAACCATAGACATTTTGGAAGGAATCTGTGAAGCTGTTTAGCTTTGCCTTCACCAAAAGAAGATTGACTATTCATATATATTGTGAGAAACAAACAGAAGACTTTTTTAGGGTTTTCCATGCTTACTTTTTCAAAACTTCCTAGGAAAAAGTAGTTAATTGTCCAGTGACCTCTTGTCAGTATTTTAGGATATGGGTTATGTTCTTCAGTTAATGTTTTTCAGGTAGAAAACTCTTTTTCCTGCATAGTCCTTATTATGACCTGCCTCTGATTACAGTGAAATAACACTGAATAAAATAGCATGGCAGGGAACCACCAGTGGTGTAGTGGTATCATGCAAGGTCCCCATTCTTGTGACCTGGGTTCAATTCCCAGCTGGTGCAAACAAATTCCCAACATCCAACCTGTGCAGTGTACCACAACCACAGGTTTGGTGTAAGCCACAAAGGTGTATTTTGGCAATATATTCTGTCTGTCTTTTGTTTTGTGTGTTTTGTTGCTTGAATTTTGGGCAGGGCTACTGAGTTGCTGTGGGTTTTTTGTGTGTAATGCAATGATGTAGAGTGGTATTTTTAGATTGCTTCTATTAAAGAGTTCACTTCTGCTTAAAGTTTGCTTTTATGCAAATAAATTGTTTTATGTGACCTAAGAATTCTGGAAATTGTAACTTGTAATTTGAACTTGTCAACCATATAACTAACATACCTCTGCACTGGTATGAAATATTCTATACACAGCCATTCATCATAAAAGAGATGAACTGAGAGTCTTTGACCAATTTAACACTTTCAGATATAAGGGCTGTCCTTGACACTTTCTTCTCATCCAAAATTGATAGTTTTATATTATATTTGGGAAGAGGGGCCAAAAAAAGCTGTTTAGTATTCACATATCATCTCCTTCAAACACAAGAGCCGTCCATTCCAATGAATAGGAAGTCAGGCAAAAATGCCAGGAGGCTTGCATGGATGAACAAGGAGCTCCAGGCAAAACTCAGATGTAAAAGGGAAGAATATAGAAGGTGGAATATAGAAAGTGGGATCAGGGACAGGCAACCTAGGAGAAATACAGCACCATTGTATGAGCATGCAGAGATGCAGTCGGAAAAGCTGAAGCCAAAATGGAATTGAATCAGGCAAGAGATATCAAAGACGACAAGAAGGACTTCTGTAAGTGCAGAAATCACAAAAGGAGGACTGCAGAAAATGTGAGCCCATTGCTGCTTGGGGCAGGAAACCTGATGGCACAGGAAAATGCTGCAGTGGTGAATTCCTTCTTTTCTCCAGTCTGTTCTGCAAGGGCCAGCCTTCCGGAATTCTGGGTCCCAGAGACCAAAGGGAAAGGCTGGAGAAAGGAATGCATACCCTTTATGGGTAGATCAGGCAGTACTTACTCAAACTGGAGATTTGTAATTCCGTGGGCCTTGATGGGATGCTACCGGGATGCTGAGGAAGATTATGACTGGGAGAAGTGCTGCTGGACTAGAGAAAGGAAAATGTCACTCCTGTGTTTAAGAAAGGCAAGAAGGAGAAATCAGGCATCTACAGGCTAGTCAGCCTTGCTTTAATCCACAGAAAATGGTGGAGCAGCTAATCCTGCAAAACATTTTCCAGGCACGTTTCACAAAGGAAAGAAAGTCTTCATGAGTAGTGTGCATGGATTCACCAAAGAAATGTCGTGCTGGACCAGTTATCAAACAGAAGTGACTGCCCTGGTAGGCAGGGGGAGAACAGTGGATTTTGTCTCCTGGACTTACACTGTCTCCCATTAAGATTCTCATAGACAAGCTATTGATCCAAGGGCTAGGTGAGCAGACAGTGAGGTGAACTGAAATTACCTGAACGGCCAAGCCCAGAGAATGGTGCTCAGTGGCACAAGGTCAGTTTGGGGGCCACTGCTGTGTGCTGAAATATTTACACAAATGGATGCTCCACTGTACAATCAGGGGAATTTTATGGTTTAAGTATGTAAGGACTGTTAATTATTAGTCTTAGAAATTAGGATTTTAGAGGTGATTCAGAAAAACCCTCTGTTTATTTGCTGTCTTACATCTTTTATTAAAATGTATTTATCAAATACCACTTAGGAGTCCAAGTAGACTCTATCACCCATATATCCCTTCTCACATTCTAATTGAATCCTTCAGAAAATGGATGAATTTTGAGGCACTGCTGCCTGGTCATGCTGATCCCTCTCCTGTGCATCAAGTTGTCCATTTGGAAGCAAATTATTTTTTTTTTTAGTAGCAATTCAATAATTAATGAGTTATTCCATAATAATTCAATAATATGAGATTGCTTCTTAGAACTTTATAGATTTTATCTTTTTTGGAATTTGGGTTCTTTTTTCCCTCTATCATGCTTGGTTTTCTGAGTGTTCATGATAAGTGTTTCTAAGTCCTTGTGATCATCTGTTTGCCCTTCCTTTGCCTCTAGCAGAATTCCTGTCAGAGATGTATTTGAAGAAATACTTTGTTTATGTCTCTTGCTGGTATTTCTAAATTATTATTACTTTGCTTGATTGTGTTTTTATATTTAAATAAGCAAAGATCAGGTTGTTTTCTGTTTACCTCTTTTAGACATATTTTCAACCTTTTGTCTTGCTACTAAAAGTTCCCCTTCTGTTAGCAACACTGGGTTTTTTCTTGATATTTCCAAAAAGTCTGTCAGTGCTTGGCTCACATGTCCTTTAAGCCTCCAATAGTGTATCTGTAAGTAATCTCTCTTTTGCTTGCAAGTATTTTACTTTTAGATGTTGGACCATAAAGTTTTTAATAAACTTTAATTTAATGAATTGAATAATAATTGTGATAAAACCTCTTTTTTTTGTTTCTTTTATTTTTTAAATTTTATTGTGACTACAGTGTTACTTTTTGGATTTTGTTGTTCTTTAAGCTGTCTTTGCAAGTTTAGTGTGTTAACCCTGGCTGCATGCCAGGTGCCCACCAAGTTTCTCACTTCCCTTCTCAGTTGGACAGGGAAGAGAAAATATAGCAATGGGTTCATGAGTTGAGATAAGGACTGGGAGAGATCCCTCACTGAACACCATCACAGGCAAAACAGACTGAACAAGGAGATATCAGTTGAATTTATTTACAATTAAATCTCCTAACAGGACATGGAGAAGTAAAATAAATCTTAAAAACACCTTTTTCCCATCCCTTCCCTCTTCCTGGGCATCTGATTGACTTATAATTTTCTCTACCTCCTTCCCCAGAGTAGCACAGGCACAGGGGGATAGGGAATTGGTGGTCAGTTCATCACACGCTGTCTCTGATGCTGCTTCCTCCTCAGTGGGAGGACTCCTCCCATTCTTCCCCTGTTCCAGTGTAGACAGTGTTCCACAGGAGACAATGAGTCAATTGTCCATGAAATTGTCCTGTATGGGTCCTTACCATGGGCTTCAGCTCTTCACAAACTGTTCCAGCATGGCTCCTTTCCACAGGGTGCGGTCCTTCAGGAGCAGACTGCTCCAGGATGGGTTCTTTGCAGAATTAGTCCTGCCAGCAAACCTGGTCTGTTGTGGGCTCCTTTCTCCACAGTTCCACAGGTCCTTCATGCAGCCTGTTCCAGTGCAGGGTTCCCACAGGTTCACAGCCTTCTCTCTGGCATCCACCTGCTCCAACACGGGGTTCTCCACAGGCTGTGGATGTATATCTGCTCCAACATGAACCTCCATGGGCTGTAGGGAAATTTCTGCCCCATCACCTTGAGTACCTTCTCCTCCTCCTTCTCCATTGACCTTGATGTTTACCGAGCTGTTGTTCTCCTATATTCTCAGTTCATTCTGATTTTCCCATATGTGTTGTGTTTGTATGGTAAGCTTCTGGCTCCATTGTTGCCAGAAGCTTACCATGCAAACCCAACACACATGGAAAAATCAGCAGCTGCTGAACTGACTGTGTTATCAGAGATGACTGCCCAGTAACAAGCTGTGGGCAGTCAGTAGATTTCCAGCTGCTATTTTTGGGCATCTCCTAAGAGGAAGATGAGGAGGATGCAATGACAGTGGCTGTTCAGCCAACACTGGCTGCATACAGAACCCTTGCACAAAGTAAAAGCATGGCCTTTTTCTTATATAAAATTTGATACCAGATAAACAGTAAAATTAAATACATTCTTCTCATCCAAACTCTCTCTAATGGCTGGAAAAGATCTCCTCTGATGCATTGTTAGCACACCAGTGTGTAAGAAAGACATCCTGAGAGACTTCTCACAGTTGGTAGGTGGGTGCCATTGAGATTCGTCAGCTCTTTCTTCCTATAAAGGAGACCTATAATTCCTCTGGAAGAAATATATTTATTATTAATTCTCCCACACTTAACATTATGTAATAAAGGATTTTTTTGTTCCATTGTTCCTTCCTGCTCATCCTGAAATGAACACAGCCATGCTCTGAGTGTTCTGATGGATTCCAACATCTTATGGGATCAGAAGAGCAAGACAAAACTGGAAGGAGGCATTTCAGTCTTCTACTACAAGTCCTTGAGTTAGAACCCCATTTGGATCCTTTTGCAGTGGTCTCAGATAAGAGAGATTTACTCTGAGAGCTATCAAAAGCTATTTTGCATTAGAAAAGAATGTTGGATTTACTGTGATGACCAGAAGTCCTTCTAAGATTTTTATTCTCCCCATTTTTGGAGAAGCCTGAACCTTTTTTATTTTCTTCTGAACTGTGACAATCTCCATTTCCTTTCGTTACAAAACGTGTTCCCTTCCATTCTGTGACTTTGAACTGTGCAAGAACTCAAACTAGATCCTGATATCTACATGTCCCATTTATAGAAAGATAAGCCTAAGAGAGATCCTGAAATTCCTGTTTGTCCAAGACATTAGCAGAAAGTGTTGAATGTTCCTCTTCTAAGCTGGGTGATGCACAAAGTCTTCATCACATATATTTGTGATTGATGCAGAGCTGCTCTCAGATTCTCAGGCTTTGCTTTAGAGAAGGCTGAAAGGAACATTTCTAAGCCTGACTGACACAACATGATAGTTTTGATTCCAAATATCTTCCTCCCTTTTTTGTTCAATACTCATTCTTTTGGATTACTCATTGAAAATAAAAGGCTCCTTTGTCTTCACTGGATTATTGAGCTAGATCCTTAAGTGGCATTTTCAGCCCATTGTTTTTCCTTTTATAGACAAAAGCAAGAGAACACTTTCCTAATCAGAATTAAATTTTGTTCTCAAGATATTTTTTTTTAATTGTAGTTCATGTTTTGTCATGATAAAGGCTCCTTGAGATGCTTGTTGTGCTTCTTTTAGGGTGGCTTTTAAGATCTGTTTCAACTAAGCCAACTAAGCCTTTTTCTCCTATTTTTCTTCCAAAGCCTTATTTCTCTGTGTTAGACAACATTCATATCCTTGCTGTCAAGAGGCTTTTTCTTCCTATTAGAACTAAATTTAATAATGATATCAAAGGCTGTGGAAAGTACAAAAGCTATCGTTTACTAGTGGTGGTCAAAGTGCAGAGTGGTTTAGATAAAACTCTATTCTGAGACAGCCAAAGGGGAACTTATAATGCAGCAGAGATCAATAAATGTTAGTGATTTTCTGGGAAGCTTGTCCATTCCATCTGCTAACCAAATTGTCGCATCTGTACCTTTACCTAATATTGTGCCGTTCTATAGGAATTCAGAAATTATGCTGTTCTTCCTGCTTGGAAGACTAGCAGTAAGCATAACTATGTTTGTAGACCATGGTTTAAAACACAAAATGGATATGTTTACCACCAACCACTATATTTTGAAAATAGAAAATTGGGACTAGGTGATCCTTAAGGTCCATTAACATTCGATGAACCTATGAAGATAGGAGGAGCATTGAAGAGACTGAGAGACAAGTAGCTGATTTAGAAATGAAGATACATTTCAAGACAGCCACGAAGTAAAAGTAGTAGAGTCCAGACCAGTCACTGGCATTTTTTCTGTCATTGTTAAAAAACTCAACACTTTAGACTCTGATCTTTAGACTTTTGGAATGTCTTTTTCTTAGGCAGGTGCTTGTTCCTTTTCTTCTTTTGTGAATTGGCTCTGAAAGCAACAGGAAATGTGGGAAAAATTTAATTTGTTTTCAGTCTTATGTCATATGTGAAGCAGAGTAGAAAAACTAGCTATTAATTAAGACAAGGAGTTTTCTGTGAACCATGCACTTGTTAGAGAACATTGAAGTATCAGCGTCTATTGAGTTTATTAAGTTTAGATACAGTATTTTTTTATTTTTTCTCAAAGCCCAGATACAACAATTTCTACTGTATCAGCAGGGAGGGTGTTTTTTTTCAGAATCAGTCTGTAGGTTCATAGTTCTGTTATCGAGCTGCTAGTACACAGCTCGTCATGGAATATCATCTTCAGGTTTTTAGTGTTACTCTATTTGAAGGGCTCTTGACATGATCTGCATGCAGCAATACTTCCCCACTTTTGGATGAGAGATGGGGGATGTTGAATGGTTTGAGTTCACATAATGGATTATATGGTAGTTTATTTTTAATGCAGACTTAATAAGTCAAATTGAAAAATTAAAAAAAAAAGAAGATTCTTCTAATACCTAATAGTATTTTCAAAACAAGGCATTAATGGCAGTGACTAATGTTGTTAGCCCTTCCCCAACTGAAACTAAGTAGAAACAATGTGACAAAGATCACATCATTAGTTTTGTGGAAAGCTAGAGAGGTGTGGTAAGAGTTATACATCATGGTCTACACCTGTGTATTTGATTCTGTGTTAAAAGCTTGGAGAGAGTTTGCACAAGCAGATTGGTATGCAAATGATATCCAAAAGATAGTGGTAATTTCCAGGGACAACTTTCTCCTTGTATAAAGCTTTTCAGAATGGAAATATGAATACCTATTTTAATATTTCTTATATTTCTACATGGAATTTTAAACTTTGAATAGTATAAATATTATGCAATTCATTTAAGCATATTTATTAATGCAAAATTTTCCTTACTACATGTATTAATCATAGTTTCTTCCATTTAGTATTTGGTGCTCGTGTTAATGATGCAAATGAAATTACACAATAGACAAGAACCGTTTTTCTTGAGATGCCAATTAATAATAAACTGGATTAATGAAAAAGAGAAACATGAGATATATTTTGACTTCAGAACTTTATTTAATTTGTTTTTCTGCAAGATGAAAAGTGTTTTATGAAGCAGTGGAGGTATTTTCTATTTTAAAACGGACTTTATAATTCAAAGCATACAGTATATAAACATACATGATGCCAAAATAAGTATGGAAGGGAAAATGAAAAGAAGCTTAGGAATGGTAACTGTGAAAGTATTTAATGACTAATGCTTTTTTTCTGACATCTATAGATGTAGGACAATAACTTTTGAATACTAACACATCTATTTATGCATACATTTTTCAGAAGGTCTCCTATTTGCATAAGAGTGTACATGAAGTAGATAAAGACCAGAAGCAAACTGAATAAGTGGAACAAAAAAAGAGAAGTATTATGAAGTAACAATTAAATGGTGTAGGGGTGAATAATTTAATGCTTGCATTGAAGTATGCTTAATGTTGTAAAGCTTTTTTGAAGTGTGTTTAATCTCATAGGTTAGGCTGTCATTTCTGCAGAGTTGCCTTGGAACTATATACACACATACATTTTATGTACTATTTTCTGTCTCTTTTGAACTAACCTATGAGGTCCATAGCCTTGAGACAGCATGAAGCACAAAGCAGAATTGATATTGGGGTCATTGAGAAGTCCTTTGCTTTCTTCATTTGCTGCACTGGCTCAGATTGCTTGAGGGGCTTTAGAAATGCAAGGGAGAAAATCAATAAAGGACAAAAAAGATTCCAGTGTAACAGGAAGTGCCTGCTGATTGCATGTTTGCTCAGCAGATGGCATCTTCTTGTAAATGATGGCTCGTATCTGCTCTATCACTTGCTAAACTATAATCCACGAAAGTGAATTACTGAATTTCATTACTGAACATTGTGCTTTGTATAAACATGTTATTAGAAGAAACAAAAAATTTTCCCTAAGATTCTGTTAATTTTTATTACTCTTTTATTTCCATCTTGTATAAACTTGTTAGATATTACAGCATCAAAGATGAATCATGTACATACATATATAAAACAATAAAAGCTTTCATGTTGTTCAGAATAGCTTTTAAGAATCCTGTAATTTCTATGGGAAAATTCCAAGACTTCTTATATATCACAGAATCTTAAATTAAGCATGGGGAAGTTCATTGATTCACATAGATTTCTAAATTTGACAGGGAAGAGGAAGTTTATATATTCCTCTCTGTTAAAGGTGATGCTCTACCAAACTGCAGGTCTACCAGGAGATCTTAGAACATGTGGGAATGACTGATGAATCAGCATGCAGATAAGCAGTAATTCTACAATGTTTTCCAGGGCATTTATTTCCTATACTTTTTTTTTTTATTGTTGTTTTTAATGCTGCCTCTCCTAGTAACTCTAAATAACTGCATCCATTATTTACTTGAGTAATATTTGAGTTTGTGTTCTGGAGGAACACAGGGCTGCTAAGTGGAATAAAGCAATGTACAAAGCCTATTTTATGAGATTTGTAGAGCTCTGAACTGGTAACAGCGCTTGGATACTTTAAACATTGCATTTTTAGAGCCTGACACAATTCCTTGATTGTAGAAATTAAAGTTTTATAGAAGGGGCTGTCTATTTTTAACAATAACTCTTACCACTAGTTGCGCAGGATTATATTATATGATTCCTCTAATTAGGCTCTTTGGTTTTTCAGAAGAAGTTTTTTGAAGTTGTATTCAGAGATATTATTGCTCTTCTGTGATTAAGACATTGTCTTGTTAAAGCTAGTGTGTAGCTTACATGATGTTATGGAAAGAATGGCTATGATTTTATAGGATTTTCCTTACAGGTGCAATGTAGACTCCTGCTTTCAACTGACCAAGCAATTCACCCAGTGCTTCATAGTTTGCCTATTTTAAGTCAAGCTGAATCGCAAGTAGGAGGCTACTGCATTATTCCATTGAATTTGGAGGGACTTAGTTTGGTCAGCTGACATTTAAATGTCAAAAAGCTAAATACCTTGTTAACAGCATATGAATTCTACCTCATAAAGCACAAGTGGTCTTGTCCAGCAACTAGCAGGAATGAAGAATATTGTGCATGTATTGAACAGCTGAATGACCCAGTGCCAAGGGACTTGTTCAGCTTAGGCAGGACAGTGGACTGTTATCCACTACAGCAAGCCATTAAGGGCAGATATTCAGTCAATTGATATTTGGATCACAGAATCTAGAGTATCTCACCATTCTTGTTTGTTTATTCCAAAAGCTGAAGGTGAATACTCTCTTCTGTAATAGGTACCAGGTTGCACTGACTCAATGGCTAGCATTCTATATGTTCAGAAGCCAACATTTTCAGGTTTTGCTTGCCCTGGTTAAAGAGTCCTGAGAAAAGCGCAGGAAGTCAAAGATGCTAAATTCTATTTCATTGGCAGTTTGGTTCCAACAGAGCTCAAACATGAACCTGAGTCTTTGGTACAAAACATGGCATGGCATGGTTGTGTGCATGTTCATATCTGGACACGATATATGAATCATCTCAGGTTTGCAAAGTTTAAGGCCAGGACAGATCATACAGAAATTCCATATATGACAGGGCATCACCTTGCATCAGGCTCTCCTGGTACTGAGCCTAAAACTTTTCCTGAGGGGAAAAAACCTGAGACTCCCTATTGGCAGTTCATTTACATAGGAATTTACATCAATTATTATACCTTAATTTTCTTTCCCATGATTCTATGTTTCTGCAAGAAATCTGACCTTTTCATCTAATCCCATACAGATACTTATTACACATTTACAAAGTCTGAAGGTCTTAAAAATCTGATATCCTTGCACAACTTCATATATCTGTGCTAACATCTGTTACAAAAGTTTTGATTCCTAGTTATTTTTTATAGCTACCTTTTAAGTATACCTTTCATAAGGAAAAATATCCTTAGACAATGCATGATACTACTGCTGCAAAGAAAATGGGACTGTGACTAAAGAAGAAATTTTAAAAACACTGATTTTAAAATACTATGAAGTAGTCTTTGCCTATGATGAGGTCTTGAAATCTGGTATTTTTACATGTGTGCACTTAACTTATATGTGTATTTATGTGTATATATAAGGATAATCAAAAGGTATTTTCCTCCCTCTTAATTTAACCCATTTAGATAGCTGCTTACAGCCCATTAGTCTGGGTTACAAAATCTAATGCAGCAAGACCACTTTACAAGTATCACCAAATAGAAGACTCCCACCTGTTTATTACTGCTGAACTGCTACAGTGCTTTATGTTTACCTTGTTCATTGTGGGGAAGCTGCAGCTTTGTTTGCCAGATACTCTTGCTCTTGAAAGCAGTGTTTTCTTGTGTTGTGAATGCTCACATTTTTTGGGTCCTGTGACCATCTGTCACATTTGGTACAAGAAAGACAGTGCAATTTAACCTCTCTTCCATAGAGCAGGGAGTTTAGTGAAAACACTTTATAATTTAAAGGTTTTCAGCAGCTTAATGTCAGCATCACTTCAAGTTGCAGCTGAGGAAAGGAGTCATTCTCTGTGCTTTAATTCTCCACTGTCTGTGGAGTATGGACAAAAATGTTATGAAAAACTTGACATCTGAAAGAAGGCAACTCTCTATTTAGGCAACTAAATGAAAAATGCTCTGGGCAATGGCCACAAAATACTGATTTTTCCTAAAATCCAAGTGGTTTAGGTATCAACCTAAGGCAGCATTTTATTTTGTAAGTAGTTAAGTAGTCTACCATTGAAAGCTTGATACTGACTGCACATGCTGAAATAAATAATCCCACACTTGAATCACATGCAAATATTGTTACTTTTTGCTGTCATTAGCGAAGGTTTTGCTGTGCAAGCCAGAGTTTAATTACAAAGATTTTATATAAGGTAAAAAAGTATAAGGGGTGTGTATTTTTTGAAGAAAGTGGCCTACAAATATGCATAAATCCACATGCAACATGGGCAATTGCAATAATACACGTGTCACAACAAAATCTGTGCATATATACTACAAGAACTGTGCGACAAGCTGGAGAATCCTGACTAGATTTGTGAATCTATTCTCTTACATAAATGCAATTTTGCCAGTTGCATAGAGTGCTTTAAGTGCCTTCTCTGAAAAATTTTCCCTTTCTTTGGGTATATATTGTCATGAATTTTTGCACATATATGCATGTGCTTAAAACACAGTACTTGGAAATCTAGCCTTGCCTAATTTACATGGTATGAGATTTGTTGCTGTTGATGGCGTTGGTTGGTTGGTTATTTTTAAATTCCTAGCTGAATTGCTAAAAACTATCACGCTATCGAAAACCTAAAGAATTAATGTAAAAAACTAAATTAATTATGGAACATGAAACAAAAACAGATAGACAATACAGAAAAATCTTCATTTATTTAAGGTAAGACCTATCTATTACTTGAATTTTAAAGGAAAATAAATGACATTAATAACAGTAAATTAGTAATTTTACTTTATTGTGAAAGATGGTTATTTTACAGTATTATTTCTAGAAAATACGTACTTTTCATCAATAATTTGAGAGTATTTTTTGTATGATCACTGCTTGTAGTTTAAATGCATCTGTCAAAATTATTAGTGAGAAATTGTCAGTATACCAAACTGAATTTTGGTCATTGAAATTGCTTTCAGAATTCTGATAGTACTCATGGTCAGTTGCATCCTTAACTAATGGAGGATTCAATGCACCTTTTTGTGTTTTCTTTGGCTTAAGAAATGTGGACCTGAACTTACTGTGACTGATGATGGCTGAAAATAGTCTCTGAGGGCTCTATCCGACGGGTAATGCAGGCTGCCTTCTAGGCCATGCAAGCCTTGGAGGGCTGTATATGCTGATTGCACAGCAGGCTTGCTCTTCAAGGATAAAGGTGAGCCTGCTGTGCAATGTCAAAAGAAAGCAGCTCAGATGGTTGAATTGTACAGGACGACTAAGTAGTGAAAAAGTCATTCTTACATCATTATACTACAGCTCTCTTTCTATGATCTCCTTCATTTATGCACTGTTGATGTTGAAAGATCTTTGAGAAATTATTCCATGAAATTCTTGACTTGGGAAAAAGAAGAAATCTATGTACATTTTTTAGATTAATATGTGGGATAGAATATGTTTTTTCCCAGCTCTTGGTTCAAACACAATGATTCAGAGGGACCCAATGTGCAATGGAACTTAGAGAACTTAAAGAAGTGAAGTCATATTTCCATGACTGAAAAAATTCCTCATTTTTCACAGTTTTTTAGCCGGTAGTCAGTGGTTTCATATCAGTGACATGTTACATTCAGACTCAGCAAAGAAATGGATAATGTCAACATAAGGTGGAACTGAAAGTTCATTCCAGCAATTCGCCGCTTCAGTGTAGTAAACAAGTTCATCTCTCTTTCACAGAGAAATTTTCTTGCAAATTCTGCAGCTTCTAGACTTGAAATAGATGATAAAGAAACCAGCATTTTTCCCAAGAACTTGCTTTTAGAGATCCTACCTAGCAGGAAGAGGCCTATAGTCAAAGAACTCCCCAAACCCCACCTCTGCCGTCCACCTTGCACGTCCCAATGGCTAGTGTTACCTTTTGTCATTTTCTCAATGCAGAAGGCAGAGCACACAGGAATTTCTCCATTGTGTGACCTGCTGGAAACTGGCAGCATGGTTCTGTCTTCTAACTGACAGAACAGACTCTGTGCATAAGGGGGAAAGGAGAGGAAGAGTTTGGTGTTGCTGGTGCTTTTTCATTGCTTACTGTTTTTCATTAGTGAAGATTAATTATGACAACATTCAGATAAAAATTTCTTTCAGACTAATCTGTTTTATTATTCTTCTATTAATATTTTCCGTTATAGGCCATATCAGATGGCATTTCATCAAACTAAATTAACATGGTCTACTCTAGTAGTTATTCCCTGTTACATTTTGTGTTACTCCTATAGCTCAATATCAAATATTCTTATTTATTTGAACAGATCTTTCTTCTTTTCATAAAACCTGACTGACTTTCTAGAAAACCTGGGTATAATGGAATACCTGTTTTTACATTTACTCTTGTCTTTTATTTCCATTTTTCTGGCATCTTGAATTGGTAGAGAAATTTGAAATAAATGAGTCCCTACTGCTTCCAGTCTGTTATCCCTTAGTGGGTACTCCCTAGCATCTTTCTCTGAATAAAACTTCCATGACTTATTATTACTTACTATTAATGCAATAAAAAGACAAAATAATAGCCACTAGAGTGAAATAGAAACACTGACACAATGGTTTCAAAACAACAGTTGTTTTAAGGAAATACTTTTCCACAATAAAATTTACTACTGAACTGAACTCTACTACAAAATATAGCCTAACATTCTACCCAAAGGAAATTACAAACCACAGGTATCCCATCTAGAAACTGTCATAATTTCTGAAAAATTGTTTTTGCATTTTAGAAAGAGAAAAACATCTTCATATCTGAAATTAAAAATGAAGACAAAATTATTCATTCATTATCCTTATCTCAGTGAAGTTTGGTGCTAATTAAATTAGAAGAAAAGTAAGCAGATCCTGTGAATTCAAGGTTTGTGTGAGGAGCATATTTGTATATTGACCCCCACATTTATCAACAGTTGCTGTATGTATTTCCTCCATAAGGAAAGGAAATACAGCAGGAAACAAGATATGGGGGTATATTGGAGATTAGGGAGGCTGGAAGGGTGTTTTGGTGAAAAGAACTCCAGGTAATTTCTGATGGCTCCCCAAGCCCCTCTTTAGATCCAGATGTGTTTTTCTGAAGAGTCTCAGTAAGAGACTTGTGACCTCCAGAATTTAGAACTGGGTTCCAAAACTCCTAAATACATCTGCTCTGTCAATTATTAGCTAATCACTAAGAAGGATAACAGCTTGTTATTGGTCCCAGCTATTTCTTTCTTGATGGTGTAAATGGCTCCTAAGCGGTCAGCTTCATTGTTACATGACAGATTCTTCACTGTCTCCGACTGTTCATTTGTTTTAAAGTTAAAAACACAGTTAATTTTAGTGTTAATCTAACACTGAATTTACATTACCATGCCTTAACATTGGAAAAAGTAGGTTTAAACTGGTCTCCTGAGTTTCCTTTTTTCTTGTGTGCACATTGTGATGCAGTCTTTATTATGCAGCCACCAGTTACATTACCTCCTAGGCTTTAGTTTAGGTTGTCTGGCAGAAAATCACTTAGAAAAGCTTCCCCCCCCCCTTTTTTTTTAAATATGATTCTGTCTATAAGTAACAGAAATACGGAACTTGAGAGATCAGCATGTCAGTACCCAGTGAAAACATCTGAAAATTGCTTAACTTTACATATTTAGTCTGTACAGATTAAAGCAACCATACTAGGTATGGACAGAGACAAAACCAGAATACTGCATGTATGATGTGAAGCTCCAATAAATAATGAAACTGTGGTTACTTGATATACCATTGGTCATGGGCTAATTCTGTGTCTCAGAATATTATTATTTAAGCAAATATTTAAATGTGGTAAGCCAGTCCATTCTCTCAAAATGTTTTTCAAGACTCTGGTAGTTATGTATCTCAATAGAGTCATTGGATAAGGATTGATAGGTAGAATGTGTTTAGGTGGTCTAAACATTCCTCATAAGCTGTCATATAACTTTTTTTTTTTTTTAGGATATCATTACTTGGGAGAAAACACCCTTATCTATAACAAAATTAAAAATGAAACTTGTAAGCAAAGACTAAAAAACAGCACATCAGAATATTTTGATTATTTGATTGATTTTTCTTCTCTTTCAAATAAAAAAAATGGGTGGTATGATATTTAAGCAGAAAAATGTTCAGATGGTATTTAATAATCTCCAAGATAACATGGCAGAATATGAGAAAGGTTAAAGCAGGAATAAAAAACATACAGAGAATTTCTGCCCAAGGATAGAAAGATATAAAAAAAACAGCACATCAGCTTCTGGAGTACAGATTAAAGGAAGCGTTTCAGGAGTTCTGGGGGTTTCTAGAAAATCTAGTGAGATTTTATACTAAATGAGAACTGCCTGTCTTGATAGCTGAAAACAATAGAATACTATTGTTTTCTTGTTCCTGAGTATATTGAACTACAGAAATTAAAATTGGATGTTCCCTCTATAGGTTGTGCATATATATGGTAATGCTGGATGTACTTGGGGCTAAGGTGAAAACAAAACCTCAAGGAACTCAATGTAAGTTGCATCTCTTAGTCTGGGCAAAGCATTGTCAAATGCTTTGGTTGATTCAGGAAGAGATTTAAGCAGGAAAACAAGCTCTAAACTGAAAATGCAAGGTTATAGTTCCTTCTGCTTAAGGAGAAATGCAGATGTATGTGACAGTACAAATAGAGCAGTGCAGTTTGGAGGCCAGAATTACAAGTCATTCTCATTATCTCATTTTTAAGATGGACAGGGATGAGCCATTACACAGAAGAGAATGATGAAGTAATAAATGGAAAGACCAACGAGATGGAAAATCCCACTCTGAGGTCTATGAAAAGGCCCACTAAAATGGCCTTTTTGTGGTTACTTGCAGGTTTTGTGAGGGTGAGTAAAAGCTAGTAAGCAAGAACAAAAAGATGGAATGACTTTTTGCCATGGAAAGAAGGTTGGAATTAGCTTGACAGGAAAGATATAGAAAGTTACATCTTTGTTCAAGCAAGACGTTCCCTCTCTCCTGGAGAATAGATGGGACTCTTTGTCGCAGACATTTCTCCACAGAAATCCTTTCTTTCAGATTTCAGCGTCTTCAGGAGACCAGAGGCCCCCGAAGAGAAGGTAAACAATTATTATCAGCTGCTGGGGAATGCAACAGGAACACCTTGATTGGCTCATTTCCTATGTTTATAATTAAGGGCCGATCACCAGTGCAAGCCAGGGGACTGAGTCCTTGGCCACAGCTTTGTTGTGGATTCTTTTCTATCTCTTCTTAGCTTAGCTAGCAGCTCTGCAAACCTCTCTCTATATTCTATTTAGTATAGTAATAATGTATTATATATAATATCTTAATAAATATGCCTTCTGATCAAGATACAAGATTCACCGTCTCTCTCTCACCAACCGTGCCCACACAGGAACAGTAATAACTGTTAAACACCTAAAGGAAATAAAACAATCTCTTGTCATGAGAAAAACTGACCCTAAATTAGGTGAGATACTTGGTGACAAACTAGGGGTGCTTGTTGTTGACATTATGAAGGGAAACAGAGTTGAAGAATGGTCTGATAGGGGAAGAATCTTCATTAAAAACTAGGGGCTTCAGCACAGATACAGAGAGAGAAAGAAAAGTTGTGAGGTGACTCTTGTGGTGTACTGAGGGGTGGAAATCACCTGTTCTTGATCAGGACTGACAGCGACGTGCAGCTGAAGCATCTGTGTGTCTGGTTCTTGCAGGAGCACACATCATGTGTGATTTGGCTGGAACAGTGAGTTCCTGATTTGCAGTCCTCCTAGACCCTGCCTACCCACAGGAGAGGGGGTTGCTGAGTGATAGAACAGTGACACATGAAGGTAACAAATGTCTCAGGTAAATACAAGGTGTGACTTTTGATTTACTAGCAGCCATGCCACTGAATGTGGTGCAATCTCGGGGTGTAATGAGGAAGTTATACCTTACAGGCCTATTTTATCGCTGCGCTCTCTCTAAGTGCTCTCACAGCATCTCATTAGCTCCTGTTCTACAGAGACAGTGCAGTCCCCAAACTATCATATTGCCACTTGCTTCAGTGCTGATATGTGCTGTATTAAACACACAGATAAGAATTCTTTGACATAACAATTCCTAATGAGGGTTGGATCACGTTCAGAATGATTATGTTGTGCCTTGTTTTCTTAACCTTGAAACAAGCCTGCTTGTGCTTATTTTCTGCTGCTAATGTGATTATTGTACTTGCAATTAAAGGAACTGTAAAAGCGATTACTGTGGATTTTGGAGATGGAGCAAGACAATTTGAATGACCAAAACTCTTTTGAAATGTTAACATTTGTCCTCATTAGTATTTGTTAATGCATGATGATGTATTTTTGAAAATTTGAAATTGAGGTGGAAACAGACTTATATTTTTATAAACATATTAAGTATCAACATATTTCAATCTAATATCAATAATATCAACAAATTTCAAAGCTTTAACAAATATACAATGTGCTGACTTCCTTTTTCCTTTGAAATAGTGCAATATACTAACTTCCTAACTCTATTAATTAACACTAGACTTCTGTTAAAAACCCTGTTATATCTCAATAGTTTTTCCAAATTTTCTGTGACATATTTGACCGTTGCATGATACTGGAAAATAAGACAGTAATAAATTGATATTTCTTTAGCATCGTATCTTAGAATTGCACCAAGCTCATCAATGTTTCTTCTAAAATTAAATGAGAATTTCTCAGGTATATAAAAGGACATATGGAAATTCATCTAATGGAACAACATCTCCTTTCACAATTCTGGAAACTTAAAATAGAAGAATATACTCTAAAAAAATTTAAATTTTATAGATCATAAAATAAGCCTTTTATCATTTATTATTAAAAAACCTGCTGTTTAGTCTGCAAATGTTTGATCAGAATATTTTTATTTGAACATAAATCTTTTTTCATTTCAAATCAAATCAGAGTATTCCTATGAGTACTTTCTTTTTCACAGGAAACCATTTTCCATCTGGGGAATGATATATGAGAAAATCCATGTCTGGTTCTAACAGCTAGTCATGATATGTTGTTTCATCAGATATTGAGAGTATTACTAATGAAATAATCTACAAAATGGCATATTTCAGAAAGGTTTGTTATAGAAATATGGTAATATACTTCTCAAAGCTGAATTAAGGAGAATAGAAAAACTGATTTAGATCCAGGGGGCGGTTTGTTATCATGGTATTAGGTAAAATCCACTGGGTCTCTTTTATAATTTACTATTCATCTTTTAGGTTATCTTTTCTTCTAGTAATTTCTTAAGTCTTGCTGCACTAATACTTTCAGTGTAGTTTCCCTCTCTTACTTTCAAAAAATACTGTTTATCAATATTAATGTTACTGGAAAGCTTTGTCACAGCATATCCATGTAAACACAAGAATTACATTTACAGATATATGGCAGTAAAAGATTTTTTAAAAAACTAGACAGCCATTGCTCCTTTAGGCCATTCCATGTTATTGCAGACTACAGATAACAAATTGTCTGGCTATAAAATTGTCTTTAATTAGTTGACTCAGTGGCTTCCAGCAACGTGTTACAGGGGTCTGTGGGACTCCCATGTTACAAGATAGAGGTTTGAATCTTCCTCCACACTCCTGGGTAGTCTTTGCATATCAACTTCCATGCTGTCCTGTGGGAAGTGCCAGCAGAATTGCCCAAATAAACATCCCTCTGATTTTATTGGCTCACAGGGAAGTCACATTCCTTGCCTTATGAGGAATAGGCAGAGCTAGAGGTTAGGTGCCATGAGAGAAATAGTACTCTGAATGAAACTCTAAGGG